>NW_026111579.1:300000-482538 GCF_024679095.1 Eriocheir sinensis | reverse complement strand
GATTTTTGGAAATTTCCATTATTTTATGTGTATTTTGCATATGTATTTCAATACATATTTACCTAATTTTACATGTTTTTTGTATATTTATTTTCATACAAGTTTAAATTATTTTTGTGTATTTTTGTTTATAGTTTTATACAAATTTAGATTATTTTATGTGTATTTTGTATATCTATTTTCAAACAAATACACATTCTTTTCATGATATTTTGTTTATTTATTTTGACACGAATTAACATTATTTAATGTGTATTTTGTATATATATATATATTTATACGTATTTACATTATTTCAAGTGTATTTTGTATATATATAGAAATCTGCGTTATTTTATGTGTATTCGTATATATATTTTGAAACAAATTTACATTGTTTTATGTGTATTTTGCATATTTTTTCAATACAAATTTACCTTATTGTATGTGCATTTTGTATATTAATTTTAATACAAATTTGATTAATCTATGTGTATTTTTGTATATGTATTTTTATAAAAATATGCTTTATTTTATATGTATTTTGCATCTTTATTTTCATACAAATTTACATTATTTTATTGATATTCTGTGTATTTATTTTGATATGATTTTAAATTATTCTATGTGTATTTTGTATATATATTTTATATAAAATGTATTTGTTTTCATTTAATACAAATCTACATTATTTTATGTGTTTTTTGTACATGTATTTAAATACAAATTTAACTAGTTATATGTGTATTTTGTATATCTATTTTGTATGTATATTTTCATAGAAATTTACTCTATTTTATGAGTATTCGTATATATGTTTTATACATATTTAAAATATTTAATGTATATTTTGTATTTATTATCAAATTTACGTTATATATTTTAATGTATATTTTGTATTTATATTATCCAAATTTACATTATTTTATATGTATTTTGCATATCTATTTTAATACAAATTTACATTATTTTATGTGAGTTTTGTATATGTATTTCAATACAAATTTGCCTAACTTTGTGTATTTTGCATATCTATTTTCAAACAAATTTAAATTATTTTTGTGTATTTTTGTATATATTTTTATACAAATTTTAGTTATTTTATTTGTTTTTTGTATATATATTTTCCTACAAATATACATTCTTTTATTGGAATTTTGTGTATTTAATTTTTTACGAATTTACATTATTTTATGTGTATTTTGTATATATATTTTTCTACGTATTTAAATTATTTTATGTGTATTTTATATATACATTTTCATAAAAATTTACGTTATTTTATTGTGTGTATTCGTATATATTTTGAAACAAATTTTATACAAATTCATGTTATTTTATGTGTATTTGTATATATATTTTCATACAAATTTATTTTATTTTATGTGTATTCTTACATATATTTTATTACAAATTTACCTTATTTTATGTTTATTTTGTATATTTATTTCATTCAATTTTAAATTATTTTATGTGTATATTTGTATTTGTATTTAGGTTATTTTATGTGTATTTTGTATATATATTTTCATCCAAAATTACATTATTTTATTGGTATTTTCTTAATTTAATTCGATACGAAATAAATTAACTCATTTACATTATCTAAAGTGTGTTTTGTATATATATTTTTATGCAAATTTATTTTATGTTCATTTTTGTACATATATTTTTATAGAAATTTGCGTTATTTTATGTATATAGTTTTATATAAATTTACGTTATTTTATGTGCATTTTGTATATTTATATTTATACAAATAAACATTCTTTTAATGGTATATTGTTTAATTACATTTATACGAATTTACATTATTTTATGTGTATTTTGTATACATTTTTTTATTCGTATTTACTTAATATTATGTGTATTTTGTATATGTATTTTTATAGAAATCTACTTTTTTTATGTGTATTCGTATATATATTTTGAAACAAATTTACATTATTTTATATGTATTTTGCATATCTATTTCAATACAAATTTACCTTATTGTATGTGCATTTTGTATATTTATTTTAATACAAATTCAAATATTTTATGTGTATTTTGGTATCAATAATTTTATAAAAAATGCGTTATTTTATAGGTATTTTGCATCTTAATTTTCATACAAATTTACATTATTTTATTAATATTCTGTGTATATATTTTGATACGATTTTACATTATTCTATTTGTGTTTTGTATATTTTTTTATACATATTTACATTATTTAATGTGTATTTTGAATATATATTTCATACAAATTTACGTTATTATATGTGTATTTGTTTATATATTTTCTTTCAAATTTACATTATTTTATGTGTATTTTGTATATGTATTTCAATACAAATTAACATAATTTTATGTGTATTTTGTATATTTCTTTTCATACAAATTTAAATTATTTTTGTGTATTTTTGTATATAGTTTTATACAAATTTAGGTTATTTTATGTACGCATTTACATTATTTAATGTGTGTTTTGTATATATATTTTTATCCAAAGTTACTTTATTTTACGTTCATTTTGGACATTTATTTTATAGAAATTAGCGTTATTTTATATGTATTTGTATATGTTTCACATACAAATTTTCATCATTTATTGATATTTTGTTTATTTATTTTGATAAGAATTACATGATTATATGTGTATTTTGTACATATTTTTTATACGTATTTACATTACTTAATGTGTATTTTGTTTATATATTTTTAAACAAATCTACGTTATTATATGTATTTGTATAAATATTTTGATTCAGATTTACATTATTTTATGTATTTTGTATGTACATTTCAATTCAAATTTAGCTTATTTTAGCTGTATTTTGTATATATATTTTCATAAAAATTTAATTACTTCTTTGTATTTTTGTATATAGTTTTATACAAATTTACGATATTTTTTGTGTATTTTGTATATTTATATTTATACAAATACACATTCTTTACTGTATTTTGTTTATTTATTTTGATACGATTTTTATGTGTTTTTTGTATTCATTTTTTAGTACGTATTTACTTTATTTTATGTGTATTTTGTATATATTTTTATAGAAATCTACGTTATTTTATGTGTATTCGTATATATATTTTGAAACAAATTTACATTCTTTTATATGTTTTTTGCATATCTATTTCAATACAAATTTACCTTATTGTATGTGCATTTTGTATATTTATTTTAATACAAAATCAAATATTTTATGTATTTTGGTATATATAATTTAAAAAAAAAGCGTTATTTTATAGGTATTTTGCATCTTAGTTTTCATACAAATGTACATTATTTTATTAATATTCTGTGTATATATTTTGATACGATTTTATATTATACTATTTGTGTTTTGTATATATTTTTTTATACATATTTTCATTATTTAATGTGTATTTTTTATATATATTTTATTCAAATTAACGTTATTTTAAGTGTATTTGTTTATATAATTTCATTCAAATTTACATTATTTTAAGTGTATTTTGTATATGTATTTCAATACAAATTTACCTAATTTTATGTGTATTTTGTATATTTATTTTCATACAAATTTAAATTATTTTGTGTTTTTTGTATATACAAAAGAACGTATATTTGTAGGAAAATAAATATACAAAATACACATAAAACTACGAAAATTTGAATAAAAATATATACAAAAGAACAAAAAAAAAAATTCAATTTGTATGAAAATAAATATACAAAATACACATATAATTAGTTAAATTTGTATTTAAATACATGTACATGAAAACAAATTCACATAAAATAACGTACATTTGTATAAAATAGATATACAAAATATACATAGAATAATGTAAAATCGTATCAAAATAAATACACAGAATATCAATAAAATAATGTAATTTTGTATGAAAATAAAGATGCAAAATACCCATAAAATAAAGCATATTTTTTTAAAAATACATATACAAGAATACACATAGAATAATTAAATTTGTATTAAAATTAATATACAAAATGCACGTACAATAAGGTAAATTTGTATTGAAAAAATATACAAAATGCACATAAAACAATGTATATTTGTTTCAAAATATATATACGAATACACATAAAATAACGTATATTTATATAGAAATATATATACAAAATACACATGAAATGACGTAAATACGTATAAAAATATATATACACAATACACATTAAATAATGTAAATTCGCATCAAAATAAATAAACAAAATATCAATAAAAGAATTTGTATATGTATGAAAATAGATATACAAAATACACATAAAATATTGTAAATTTGTATAAAACTCTATTCAAAAAATACACAAAAATAATTTAAATTTGTATAAAAATATATATACAAAATACACATAAAACTAGTTAAATTTCTATTGAAATACATATACAAAATACACATAAAATAAGGTAAATTTGAATGAAAATATATAAACAAATACACTTAAAATAACGTAAATTTGTATGAAATATATATAGAAAATACACATTAAATAATGTAAATATGTATAAAAAATATATACAAAACACAAATAGAATAATGTAAAATAGTATCAAAATAAATACACAGAATATTAATAAAATAATGTATATTTGTATGAAAATAAATATGTAAAATACCCATAAAACTACGCATTTTTTATGAAAATATATATACCAAAATACACATAAAATATTTAAATTTGTATTACAATAAATATACAAAATGCACATACAATAAGGTAAATTTGTATTGAAATAGATATGCAAAATACACATAAAACAATGTAAATTTGTTTCAAAATATATATACGAATACACATAAAATAACGTAGATTTCTATAAAAATATATACACAAAATACACATAAAATGAAGTAAATACGTATAAGAAAATGTATACAAAATACACATAAAATAATGTAAATTCGTATCAAAATAAATAAACTAAATGCCAATAAAAGAATGTTTACTTGTATAAATATAAATATACAAAATACACATAAAATAACGTAAAATTGTATAAAACTATATAAAAAAATAAACAAAAATAATTAAATTTGTATGAAAATAGATATACAAAAGACACATAAAATAAACTAAATTTGAATTAAATCAATATAGTAAATACATAAAATAATGTAAATTTGTATCAAAATATATATACAAATACACATATAATAACGTAAATTTGTATAAAAATATATAAACAAAATACACATTAAATAATGTAAATACGTATAAAAGATATGTACGTAATGTAAAAATTTATAAAATTAAAGATGCAAAATACCCATAAAATAACTCATATTTAAAAAAAAATATATATACAAAAATTCACATTAAATAATTGAAATGTGTTAAAATAAATATACAAAATACACATACAATAAGGTAGATTTTTATTTAAATAGATATGCAAAAAACACATAAAATAATGAAATTTTTTATCAAAATATATACGAATACACACAATAAAATTACGTAAATTTTTATGAAAATATGTATACAAAATACACATAAAATAATGTAAATACATAGAAAAATATATATACAAAATACACATAAAATAATGTAAATTCGTATCAAAATAAATAAACAAAATTTCCTCTTAAAGAAAGTATATTTGTAGGAAAATATATATATAAAATTCAAATAAAATAACAAAAATTTGTATAAAAATATATACAAAAATACACAAAAAATAATTTAAATTTGTTTGAAAATAGATATGCAAAATACACATGAAATTAGGCAAATTTTTTTTGAAATACATATACAAAATACACATAAAATAATGTAAATTTGTATGAAAATATATAAACAAATACACATAAGATAACGTAAATTTCCATAAAATATACATACAAAATATACATTAAATAATGTAAATATGTCTAAAAATATATATACAAAATACACAGAATAACGTAAAATCGTATCAAAATAAATAAACAGACTATCAATAAAATAATGTAAATTTGTATGAAAATAAAGATGCAAAATACCCATATAATAACGCATATTTGTTTAAAAATATACATACAAAAATACACATAAAATAATTAAATTTGTATCAAAATAAATATACAAAAGGCACATACAATAAAGAAAATTTGTATTGAAATAGATATGCGAAATACACATAAATAATGTAAATTTGTATCAAAATATACATACGAACACACATAAAATAGAGTAAATTTCTATGAAAATATATATTCAAAATACATATAAAATTATGTAAATAAGTATAAAATATATATATCACATACACCTAAAATAATGAAAATTCGTATCAAAATAAATAAACAAAATTTCGATAAAAGAACGTATATTTGTAGGAAAATAAATATACAAAATACACATAAAATTAGGAAAATTTGAAAAAAAATATATACTAAAATACACAAAATTAATTTCGATTTGTATGAAAATAGATATACATAATATACATATAATTAGTTAAATTTGGATTTAAATACATGTACAAAATACACATGAAATAATGTAAATTTGTATGAAATGAAAACAAATTCACATAAAATAACGTTCATTTGTATGAAATATATATACAAAATATACATAGAATAATGTAAAATCGTATCAAAATATATACACAGAATATCAATAAAATAAAGTAAATTTGTATGAAAATAAAGATGCAAAATACTCATAAAATAAAGCATTTTTTTATGAAATTACATATACAAAAATACTCATAGAATAATTAAATTTGTATTATTTTATATGTACTTTGTATATATATTTTTATACGCATTTACATTATTTAACATTTATTTTATTTAATTACTTCTGTGTATTTTTGTATAGTTTTATACAAATTTACGATATTTTATGTGTATTTTGTATATTTATATTTATACAAATACACATTCTTTTATTGGTATTTTGTTTATTTATTTTGATACGATTTTACATTATTTTATGTGTATTTTGTATTCATTTTTTTTATACGTGTTTATTTCATTTTATGTGTATTTTGTATATATTTTTATAGAAATCTACGTTATTTTATGTGTATTCGTATATATATTTTGAAACAAATTTACATTGTTTTATATGTATTTTGCATATCTATTTCAATACAAACTTACAAAAATGCACATAAAAAAAAGTAAATTTGCATTAAAATATATATACAAAACACATTAAATAATGTAAATGCGTACATGAAATAACCTAAATTTGTATAAAACTATATACAAAAATACACAAAAATAATTAAAATTTGTATGAAAAGAAATATACAAAAACACATAAAACTAGGTAAATTTGTATTGAAATACATATACAAAATACACATAAAATAATGTAAATTTGAATGAATATATATAAACAAATACACTTAAATAACGTAAATTTGTATAAAATATATATGCAAGATATACATTAAATAATGTAAATGTGTATAAAAAAAATATATACAAAAAATAAATAGAATAATGTAAAATCGTATCTAAATAAATACAGAGAATAACAACAAAATAATGTAAATTTGTATGAAAAGAAAGATGCAAAATTCCCATAAAATAGTGCATTTTTTACTAAAAATATATATACCAAAATACACATAAAATATTTAAATTTGTATTGAAATAAATATACAAAATGCATATACAGTAAGGTAAATTTGTATTGAAAGAGATATTCAAAAATACATATAAAACAATGTAAATTTGTTTCAAAATATATATATACGAATACACATAAAATAACGTAGATTTCTATAGAAATATATATACAAAATACACATGAAATTATGTAAATACGTATAAAAATATATATACAAAATACATATTAAGTAAAGTAAATTCGTGTTAAAATAAATAAACAAAATATCATGAAAAGAATGTGTATTTGTATGAAATCAAATAATAGATAATAAATTTGTATGAAATATATATCCAAGATACACATTAAATAATGTAAATATGTATAAAAAAATATATATACAAAAAACAAATAGAATAATGTAAAATCGTATCAAAATAAATACACCGAATATTAATAAAATAATGTAAATTTGAATGAAAATAAAGATGCAAAACTCCCATCAAATAGCGCATTTCTTATAAAAATATATGTACCAAATATACATAAAATATTTAAATTTGTAATACACATAAAAAAATTTGTATTAAAATAAATATATAAAAAACACATACAATAAGGTAAATTTGTATTGAAATAGATATGCAAAATACATATAAAGCAAAGTAAATTTGTTTCAAAATATGTATACGAATACACATAAAATAACGTAGATTTCTATAAATATATATATTCAAAATACACATAAAATTAAGTAAATACGTATAAAAAAATGTATACAAAATACACATAAAATAATGTAAATTCGTATCAAAATAAATAAACAAAATACCAATAAAAGAATGTGTATTTGTATAAATATAAATATACAAAATACACATAAAATAACGTAAATTTATATAAAACTATATACAAAAATACACAGAAGTAGTTAAATTTGTATGAAAATATATACAAAATACACACAAAATAAGCTAAATTTGAATTGAAATATATGTACAAAATACATGAAATAAAGTAAATTTGTATCAAAATATTTATACAAATACACATATAATAACGTAAATTTGTATGAAAATATATAAACAAAATACACATTAAATAATGTAAATACGTATAAAAAAATGTGTACAAAATACACATATAATCATGTAATTCGTATCAAAATAAATAAACAAAATACCAATAAAATAGTATAAATTTGTATGAGTAAACGTGTATGTTGCATATTTTTTCAATACAAATTTACCTTATTATATACGCATTTTGTATATTAATTTTAATACAAATTTAATTATTCGATGTGTATTTTTGTATCTGTATTTTTATAAACATATGCTTTATTTTTTGGGTATTTCGCATCTTTATTTTCATACAAATTTACATTACTTTATTGATGTTCTGCTCATTCATTTTGATACGAATTGACATTATTCTATGTGTATTTTGTATATATTTTTCATACAAATTTACGTTATTTTATGTGTATTTGTTTATGTATTTTGACACAAATTTACAATATTTTATGGCTATTTTGTATGTACATTTCAAAAGAAATTTACCTAGTTTTATGTGTATTTTGTATATCTATTTTCATACAAACTTAAATTATTTCTATATATTTTTGTATATATTTTAATACAAATTTTAGTTATGTTATGTGTATTTTGTAAATTTATTTTCATTCAAATATATATTATTTTATTGGTGTTTTGTTGATTTATATTGATACGAATTTACATTATTTTATATGTACTTTGTATATATATTTTTATACGCTTTTACATTATTTAATATGTATTTTGAATATATATTTTTATACAAATTCATGGTATTTTATGTGTATTTGTATATATATTTTCATATAAATTTACATTATTTTATGTGTATTTTGTACATATATTTTATTACAAATCTACCTTATTTTATGTTTATTTTGTATATGTATTTTGTATATTTATATTTATCCAAATACACATTCTTTTATTGGTATTTTGTTTATTTATTTTAAATCGAATTTACATTATTTTATGTGTATTCTGTATACATTTTTTTATACGTATTTACTTAATTTTATGTGTATTTTGTATATATATTTTTATAGAAATCTACGTTTTTTTATTTGTATTCGTATATATATTTTGAAACAAATTTACATTGTTTTATATGTATTTTTGCATATCTCTTTCAATACAAATTTACCTTATTGTATGTATTTTGTATATTTATTTCAATACAAATTTAAATATTTTATGTGTATTTTGGTATATATTTTTATAAGAAATGCGCTTTTTTTATGGGAATTTTCCATCTTTATTTTCATACAAATTTATATTATTTTAATAATATTCGTTGTATTTATTTTGATACGATTTTACATTATTCTATTTGTTTTTTGTATATACTTTTTTATACATATTTACATTATTTAATGTGTATCTTGCATATATATTTTATACAAATTTATTATCTATTATCTATTTTCATACAAATACACATTCTTTTCATGATATTTTGCTAATTTATTTTGACACGAATTTACATTATTTAATATGTATTTTGTATATATACTTTTATACGTATTTACATAATTTCATATGTATTTTGTATATATATTTCTATAGAAATCTACTTTATTTTATATGTATTCGTATATATATTTTGAAACAAATTTACATAGTTTTATATGTATTTTTGAATATCTCTTTTAATACAAATTTACCTTACTGTATATGCATTTTGTATATTTATTTCAATACAAATTTAAATATTTTATGTGTATTTTGGTATATATATTTTTATAAAAAATGCGATAATTTTTGGGAATTTTGCATCTTTATTTTCATACAAATTTACATTATTTTATTGATATTCTGTGTATTTATTTTGATACGATTTTACATTATTCTATTTGTTTTTTGTATATATTTTTTATACACATTTACATTATTTAATGTGTATCTTACATATATATTTTATACAAATTTACGTTATTTTAAGTGTATTTGTTTATATATTTTCATTCAAATTTACATTATTTGATGTGTATTTTGTATATGTATTTCAATACAAATTTAACTAATTTTATGTGTATTTTGTATATTTCTTTTCAAACAAATTTAAATTATTTTTGTGTATTTTTGTATATAGTTTTATACAAATTTAGGTTATTTTATGTACGCATTTACATTATTTAGTGTGTGTTTTGTATATATATTTTTATGCAAATTTACTTTATTTTATGTGCATTTTTGTACATATATTTTTTTAGAAATTTGCGTTATTTTATGTGTATTTGTATATGTTTTCTCATACAAATTTACATTATTTTATTGCTATTTTGTTTATTTATTTTGATACGAATGAAAATAGATATACAAAATATATATAAAATAAACTAAATTTGTATTGAAATATATATACAAAATACATAAAATAATGTAAATTTGTATCAAAATATTTTAACAGATGCGCATAAAATAACGTAAATTTGTTTTAAAATATACAAAATACACATTAAATAATGTAAATATGTATAAAAAAATATATACAAAACACAAATAGAATAATGTAAACTCGTATCAAAACAAATACACAGAATATTATTAAAACAATGTAAATTTTTATGAAAATAAAGATGCAAAATACCCATTAAATAACGCATTTTTTATAAAAATATATATACCAAAATACAAATGAAAAAAATAATTTGTATTAAAATAAATATACAAAATACACATACAATAAGGTAAATCTGTATTGAAATAGATATGCAAAATACATATAAAACAATGTAAATTTGTTTCAAAATATATATACGAATACACATAAAATAACGTAGATTTGTATAAAAATATATATACAAAATACACATAAAATGAAGTAAATACGTATAAGAAAATGTATACAAAATACACATAAAATAATGTAAACTCGTATCAAAATAAATAAACAAAATACCAATAAAAGAATGTGTATTTGTATAAATATAAATATACAAAATACACATAAAATAACGTAAATTTGTATAAAACTATACAAAAATACACAGAAGTAATTAAATTCGTATGAAAATAGATATACAAAATACAGATAAAATAAGCTAAATTTGAATTGAAATGTATATACAAAATACAATATTTTATGTGTATATTTGTATTTGTATTTAGGTTATTTTATGTGTATTTTGTATATTTTTGTATATTTGTATTTCATCCAAAATTACATTATTTTATTGGTATTTTCTTAATTTAATTCGATACGAATTTAGATTATTTCATAGGTATTTTCTATACATATTTTTATACTCATTTACATTATCTAATGTGTGTTTTGTATATATATTTTTATGCAAATTTATTTTATGTTCATTTTTTTACATATATTTTTATAGAAATTTGCGTTATTTTATGTATATAGTTTTATATAAATTTACGTTATTTTATGTGCATTTTGTATATTTATATTTATACAAATACACATTCTTTTATTGGTATATTGTTTATTTACATTTATACGAATTTACATTATTTTATGTGTATTTTGTATACATTTTTTATACGTATTTAATTAATTTTATATGTATTTTCTATATGTATTTTTATAGAAATCTACGTTATTTTATGTGTATTCGTATATATATTTTGAAACAAATTTACATTATTTTATATGTATTTTGCATATCTATTTCAATACAAATTTACCTTATTGTATGTGGATTTTGTATATTTATTTTAATACAAATTGAAATATTTTAGGTGTATTTTGGTATCAATAATTTAAAAAAAAAACGTAAATTTGTATAAAAAAATATGTACAAAACACTAATAGAATAATGTAAAATCGTATCAAAATAAATACACAGAATATTAATAAAATAATGTAAGTTTGTATGAAAATAAAGAGGCAAAATACCCATAAAATAACGCTTTTTTTTATTTATAAAAATATATATACCAAAATACACATCAAAAAATTAAATTTGTATTAAAATAAATATACAAAAAACACATACAATAAGGTAAATTTGTATTGAAATAGATATGCAAAATACATATAAAACAATGTAAATTTGTTTCAAAATATATATACGAATACACATAAAATAACGTAGATTTCTATAAAAATATATATACAAAATACACATAAAATTAAGTAAATACGTATAAAAAATGTATACAAAATACACATAAAATAATGTAAACTCCTATCAAAATAAATAAACAAAATACCAATAAAAGAATGTGTATTTGTATAAATATAAATATACAAAATACACATAAAATAACGTAAATTTATATAAAACTATATACAAAAATACACAAAAGTAATTAAATTTGTATGAAAATATATACAAAATACACACAAAATAAGCTAAATTTGAATTGAAATATATATACAAAATACATATATTTTGCATATCTATTTTCAAACAAATTTAAATTATTTTTGTGTATTTTTGTATATATTTATTTTTGTTATACATAGAATAATGTAAAATCGTATCAAAATAAGTACACAGAATATCAATAAAATAATTTAAATTTGTATGAAAATAAAGATGCAAAATACCCATAAGATAAAGCATATTTTTTCGTATATATATTTTGAAACAAATTTACATTGTTTTATATGTATTTTTGAATATCTCTTTCTATACAAATTTACCTTACTGTATATGCATTTTGTATATTTATTTCAATACAAATTTAAATATTTTATGTGTATTTTGGTAAATATATTTTTATAAAAAATGCGATAATTTTTGGGAATTTTGCATCTTTATTTTCATACAATTTTACATTATTTTATTGATATTCTGTGTATTTATTTTGATACGATTTTACATTATTCTATTTGTTTTTTGTATATATATATTTTATACACATTTACATTATTTAATGTGTATCTTGCATATATATTTTATACAAATTTACGTTATTTTATGTGTATTTGTTTATATATTTTCATTCAAATTTACATTATTTGATGTGTATTTTGTATATGTATTTCAATACAAATTTACCTAATTTTATGTGTATTTTGTATATTTCTTTTCAAACAAATTTAAATTATTTTTGGGTATTTTTGTATATAGTTTTATACAAATTTAGGTTATTTTATATACGCATTTACATTATTTAGTGTGTGTTTTGTATATATATTTTTTTTGCAAATTTACTTTATTTTATGTGCATTTTTGTACATATATTTTTTATAGAAATTTGCGTTATTTGAATATGTTTTCTCATACAAATTTACATTATTTTATTGCTATTTTGTTTATTTATTTTGATACTAATTACATGATTATATGTGTATTTTGTACATATTTTTTATACGTATTTACATTACTTAATGTGTATTTTGTTTATATATTTTTAAACAAATCTACGTTATTATATGTATTTGTATAAATATTTTGATACAGATTTACATTATTTTATGTATTTTGTATGTACATTTCAATTCAAATTTAGCTTATTTTAGCTGTATTTTGTATATATATTTTCATACAAATTTAATTACTTCTGTGTATTTTTGTATATAGTTTTATACAAATTTACGATATTCTATGTGTATTTTGTATATTTATATTTATACAAATACACATTCTTTTACTGGTATTTTGTTTATTTATTTTGATACGATTTTTATGTATATTTTGTATTCATTTTTTTATACGTATTTACTTCATTTTATGTGTATTTTGTATATATTTTTATAGAAATCTACGTTATTTTATGTGTATTCGTATGTATATTTTGAAACAAATTTACATTGTTTTATATGTATTTTGCATATCTATTTCAATACAAATTTACCTTATAGTATGTGCATTTTTTATATTTATTTTAATACAAATTTTAATATTTTATGTGTATTTTGGTATATATATTTTTATAAAAAATGCGTTATTTTATGGCTATTTTGCATCTTTATTTTCATACAAATTTACATTATTTTATTAATATTCTGTGTCTTTATTGTTGATACGATTTTACATTATTCTATTTGTGTTTTGTATATATTTTTTATACATATTTACATTATTTAATGTGTATTTTGTATATATATTTGATACAAATTTACGTTATTTTAAGTGTATATGTTTATATATTTTCATTCAAATTTCCATTATTTTATGTGTATTTTGTATATGTATTTCAATACAAATTTACCTAATTTTATGTGTATTTTGTATATTTATTTTAATACAAATTTAAATTATTTTTGTGTATTTTTGTATATAGTTTTATACAAACTTAGGTTATTTTATGAGTATTTTGTATATATATTTTCATACAAATACACATTCTTTTATTGATATTTTGTTTATTTATTTTGACGAGAATTTAAATTATTTAATGTGTATTTTGTATATATATTTTTATACGTATTTACATCATTTCATGTGTATTTTGTATATATATATAGAAATCTACGTTTTTTTATGTGTATTCGTATATAGATTTTTAAACAAATTTACACTTTTATGTGCATTTTGTATATTTTTTCAATACAAATTTACCTTATTGTACGTGCATTTTGTATATTAATTTTAATACACATTTAATTATTCTATGTGTATTTTTGTATATGTATTTTTAAAAAAATATGCTTTATTTTATGGGTATTTTGCATCTTTATTTTCCTACAAAATTACATTATTATATTTATATTCTGTGTATTTATTTTGATAAGATTTTACATTATTCTATGTATATTTTGTATATCTATTTTATACAAATGTAAGTTATTTTATGTGAATTTGTTTTCATTTCATACAAATTTACATTATTTTATGTGTATTTTGTACATGTATTTAAATACAAATTTAACTAATTATATGTGTATTTTGTATATCTATTTTCATACAAATTGAAATTTATTTTTTTGTTTTTTTGTATATATTTTTATTAAAATTTTCGTAATTTTATGTGTATTTTGTATATTTATTTTCCTACAAATATACGTTCTTTTATTGGAATTTTGTTTATTTATTTTGATACAAATTTTATTTTTTTAAAGTGTATTTGATATATATATTTTTATACTTATTTACAGAATTTTATATGTATTTTGAATATATATTATCATAGAAATTTACTCTATATGTTTATACAAAAAAACACAAAAATAATTTAAATTTGTATGAAAATAAATATACAAAATACACATAAAATTAGGTAAATTTGTATTTAAATACATACACAAAATACACTTAAAATAATGTAAATTTGAATGAAATTATATAAACAAATACACTTAAAATAACGTTAATTTGTATAAAATATATATAAAAAATACACATTAAATAATGAAAATATGTATAAAAAAATATATACAAAACACAAATAGTATAATATAAAATCGTATCAAAATATATACACAGAATATTAATAAAATAATGTACATTTGTATGAAAACTAAGATGCAAAATACCTATAAAATAACGCATTTTTTTTATAAAATTATATATAGCAAAATACACATAAAATATTTGAATTTGTATTAAAATATATATACAAAATGCAAATACAATAAGGTAAATTTGTATTGAAATAGATATGCAAAATACATATAAATCATTGTAAATTTGTTTCAAAATATATATACGAATACACATAAAATAACGTAGATTTCTATAAATATATATATATATATATATACAAAATACAAATAAAATTAAGTAAATACGAATCAAAAATGTATCAAAATATATACACAGAATATTAATAAAATAATGTACATTTGTATGAAAACTAAGATGCAAAATACCTATAAAATAACGCATTTTTTTTATAAAATTATATATAGCAAAATACACATAAAATATTTGAATTTGTATTAAAATATATATACAAAATGCAAATACAATAAGGTAAATTTGTATTGAAATAGCTATGCAAAATACATATAAATCATTGTAAATTTGTTTCAAAATATATATACGAATACACATAAAATAACGTAGATTTCTATAAATATATATATATATATATACAAAATACAAATAAAATTAAGTAAATACGAATCAAAAATGTATACAAAATACACATAAAATAATGTAAATTCGTATAAATATAAATAAACAAAATACCAATAAGAGAGTGTGTATTTCTATAAATATATATATACAAAATGCACATAAAATAACGTAAATTTGTATAAAACTATATACAAAAATACACAGAAGTTATTAAATTCGTATGAAAATAGATATACAAAATACAGATAAAATAAGCTAAATTTGAATTGAAATGTATATACAAAATACATAAAACAATGTAAATTTGTATCAAAATATTTATAAAAATACATATAATAACGTAAATTTGTTTAAAAATATATAAACAAAATACACATCAAGTAATGTAAATACGTATAAAAAATATGTACAAAATACACATATAATCATGTAATTCGTATCAAACTAAATAAACAAAATATCAATAAAATAATGTAAATTTGTATGAGAAAACATATACAAATGCATATAAAATAACGCTAATTTCCATAAAAATATATGTCCAAAAATGAATGTAAAATAAAGTAACTTTGGATAAAGATATATATACAAAACACACATTAAATAATGTAAATGCGTACATAAAATAACCTAAATTTGTATAAAACTATATACAAAAATACACAAAAATAATTTAAATTTCTCTGAAAAGAAATATACAAAATACACATAAAATTAGGTTAATTTGTATTGAAATACATATACAAAATACATATAAAATAATGTAAATTTGAAGAAAATATATAAACAAATACACATATAATAACGTAAATTTGTATGAAATATATATTCAAAATACACATTAAATAATGTAAATATGTATAAAAAAATATATACATAACACAAATAGAATAATGTAAAATCGTATCAAAATATATACACAGAATATTAATAAAATAATGTAAATTTGTATGAAAATTGATGCAAAATACCTATAAAATAACGCATTTTTTATAAAATTATTGATACCAAAATACACATAAAATATTTGAATTTGTATTATAATAAATATACAAAATGCACATACAATAAGGTAAATTTGTATTGAAATAGATATGTAAAATACATATAAAATAATGTAAATTTGTTTCAAAATATATATACGAATACAAATAAAATAACGTAGATTTCTATGAAAATACATATACAAAATACACATAATATTAAGTAAATACGTATAAAAAAATGTATACAAAATACACATAAAATAATGTAAATTCGTATAAATGTAAATAAACAATATACCAATAAAAGAATGTGTATTTGTATAAATATAAATATACAAAATGCACATAAAATAACGTAAATTTATATAAAACTACATACATAAAATAACGCAAATTTCTATAAAAATATATGTACAAAAATGAACATAAAATAAATTTGCATAAAAACATATATACAAAACACACTTTAGATAATGTAAATGAGTATAAAAATATGTATACAAAATACCTATGAAATAATCTAAATTCGTATCGAATTAAATTAAGAAAATATCAATAAAATAATGTAATTTTGGATGAAAATATATATACAAAATACACATAAAATAACCTAAATACAAATACAAATATACACATAAAATAATATAAAATTGAATGAAATAAATATACAAAATAATCATAAAATAAGGTAAATTTGTAATGAAATATATGAAAAAATACACATAAAATAATATAAATTTGTATGAAAATATATATACAAATACACATTAAATAACATGAATTTGTATAAAATTTGTATCAAAATATATACTTATACACACAATAAAATAACGTAATTTTTTTATGAAAATGTATATACAAAATACACATAAAATAATTTAAATACGTAGAAAAATATATATACAAAAAACACATAATGTAAATTTGAATGAAAATATATAAACAAATACACATAAAATAATGTAAATTTGGATAAAATATATATACAAAATGAACATTAATAATGTAAATATGTATAAAAAAAATATACAAAATACACATAGAATAATGTTAAATCGTGTCAAAATAAATAAAGAGAATATCAATAAAATAATGTAAATTTGTATGAAAATAAAGATGCAAAATATCCATATAATAACGCATATTTGCATAAAAATATATATACAAAAATACATATAAAATAGTTAAATTTGTATTAAAATAAATATACAAAATGCACGTACAATAAAGTAAATTTGTATTGAAATAGATATGCAAAATAAACATCAATAATGTAAATTTGTATCTAAATATATATACGAATACTCATAAAATTGAGTAAATTTCTATGAAAATATAAATACAAAATAGATATACAAAATACACATATAACTAGTTAAATTTGTATTTAAATACATGTACAAAAAACACATAAAATAATGTAGATTTGTATGAAATGAAAACAAATACATTTTATATAAAATATATATAAAAATACACATAAAATAATGTAAAATCATATCAAAATAAATACACAGAATATCAATAAAATAATGTAAATTTGTATGAAAATAAAGATGCAAAATACCTATAAAATAAAGCATATTTTTATAAAAATACATATACATAAATACACATAGAATAATCAAATTTGTATTAAAATTAATATACAAAATGCACATACAATACGGTAAATTTGTATTGAAAAAATATGCAAAATACACATAAAACAATGTAAATTTGTTTCAAAATATATATACGAATACACATAAAATAACGCAGATTTCTATAGAAATATATATACAAAATACACTTGAAATAATGTAAATACGTATAAAAATATATATACAAAATACACATTAAATAATGTTAATTCGTGTCAAAATAAATAAACAAAATATCATGAAAAGAATGTGTATTTGTATGAAAATAGATATACAAAATACACATAAAATAACCTAAATTTGTATAAAACTATATACAAAAATACAAAAAAATAATTTAAACTTGTATGAAAATAAATATTCAAAAAACATATAAAAATAGGTAAATTTGTATTGAAATACATATACAAAATACACATAAAATAATGTAAATTTGAATGAAAATATATAAACATATAGACTTAAAATAACGTAAATTTGTATCACATATATATACAAAAAAAAAACATTAAATAATGTAAATATGTATAAAAAAATATTTACAACACACAAATAAAATAATGTAAAATCGTATCAAAATAAATACAGAAAATATTAATAAAATAATGTAAATTTGTATGAAAATTAAGATGCAAAATACCCATAAAATAACGCATTTTTTATAAAAAAATATATACGAAAAAACATAAAATATTTGATTTTGTATTAATATAAATAGATATACAAAATACACATAAAATAAGCTAAATTTGAATTGAAATATATATACAAAATACATAAAATAATGTAAATTTGTATCAAAATACCTATACAAATACACATATAATAACGTAAATTTGTATAAAAATATATAAACAAAATACACATTAAATAATGTAAATACGTATAAAAAAATGTAAAAAATTCACAAATAATCATGTAATTCGTATCAAAATAAATAGACAAAATACCAATAAAATAATGTAAATTTCTATGAGAATACACATAAATAACGCAAATATCAATAAAACTATATATAATATAATATATTTTTATACATATTTAAAATATTTAATGTATATTTTGTATATATATATTTTATCCAAATTTACGTGATTTTATATGTATTTGTTTATATATTTTCATACAAATTTACATTATTTTATGTGAGTTTTGTATATGTATTTCAATACAAATTTGCCTAACTTTATGTGTATTTTGCATATCTATTTCATACAAATTTAAACTATTTTTGTATATTTTTGTATATATTTTTATACAAATTTTAGTTATTTTATTTGTTTTTTGTATATATATTTTCCTACAAATATACATTCTTTTATTGGAATTTTGTGTATTTAATTTTTAATTTACATTATTTTATGTGTATTTGTATATATATTTTCTACGTATTTAAACTATTTTATGTGTATTTTATATATACATTTTCATAAAAATTTACGTTATTTTATTGTGTGTATTCGTATATATTTTGAAACAAATTTTATACAAATTCATGTTATTTTATGAGTATTTGTATATATATTTTCATACAAATTTATATTATTTTTTGTGTATTCTTACATATATTTTATTACAAATTTACCTTATTTTATGTTTATTTTGTATATTTATTTCATTCAATTTTAAATTATTTAATGTGTATATTTGTATTTGTATTTAGGTTATTTTGTGTGTTTTCTATATATACTTTCATCCAAAATTACATTATTTTATTGTTATTTTCTTAATTTAACTCGATACGAATTTAGATTATTTCATAGGTATTTTGTATACATATTTTTATACTCATTTACATTATCTAATGTGTGTTTTGTATATATTTTTTTATGCAAACTAATTTTATGTGCATTTTTGTACATATATTTTTATAGAAACTTAAAACGCTATTTTATGTGTATTTTGTATATGTTTTCTCATACTAATATTCATTATTTAATTAGTTTTTTGTTTATTTATTTTGATACGAATGACTTGATTATTGGTGTATTTTGTAAATATTTTTTTATACGTATTTACATTACTTAATGTGTATTTTGTTTATATATTTTTTTACAAATTTACGTTATTATATGTGTATTTGTTAAAAATATTTTGAAACGAATTTACTTTATTTTATTTATTTTGTATATATATTTCAATTCAAATTTAGCTTATTTTGTGTATTTTGATATCTATTTTGATACAAATTTAATTACTTCTGTGTATTTTGTATATAGTTTTATACAAATTTACGTTATTTTATGTGCATTTTGTATATTTATATTTATACAAATACACATTCTCTTATTGGTATTTTGTTTATTTATATTTATACGAATTTACATTATTTTATGTGTATTTTGTATACATTTTTGATTCGTATTTACTTAATTTTATTTGTATTTTGTATATATATATTTATAGAAATCTACGTTATTTTATGTGTATTCGTATATATATTTTGAAACAAATTTACATTGTTTTATATGTTTTTTGCATATCTATTTCAATACAAATTTACCTTATTGTATTTGCATTTTGTATATTTATTTTAATACAAATTCAAATATTTTATGTGTATTTTGGTATATATAATTTTATAAAAAATGCGTTATTTTAAAGGTATTTTGCATCTTAGTTTTCATACAAATGTACATTATTTTATTAATATTCTGTGTATATATTTTGATACGATTTTATATTATACTATTTGTGTTTTGTATATATTTTTTTATACATATTTTCATTATTTAATGTGTATTTTTTATATATTTTATACAAATTAACGTTATTTTAAGTGTATTTGTTTATAGAATTTCATTCAAATTTACATTATTTTAAGTGTATTTTGTATATGTATTTCAATACAAAACTACCTAATTTTATATGTATTTTGTATAATTATTTTCATACAAATTTAAATTATTTTTGTGTTTTTTTGTATATACATATAGAGTAAATTTCTATGAAAATATATATTCAAAATACATATAAAATTATGTAAATAAGTATAAAATATATATATCAAATAACTAAAAAAAAAAAACTACAAATAAAAATTAAAAAAAAAAATTAAAATAAAAAGAACGATTGTATATTAAAAGGAAAATAAATATACAAAATACGAAAAAAACGAAAAAAAATATATAAAAAAAACAAAAAAAAAAAAAAATAAATTTATGAAAATAGATATACAAATATACATACAATTAGTTTTAATTTTGTATTTAGTACATGTACAAAATAATATAAAATAAATAAAATTTGTATGATGAAAACAAATTCACATAAAATAACGTACATTTGTATAAAATAGATATACAAAATATACATAGAATAATGTAAAATCGTATCAAAATTAATGCACAGAATATCAATAAAATAATGTAATGTTGTATGAAAATAAAGATGCATATTTTTTTAAAAATACATATACAAGAATACACATAGAATAATTAAATTTGTATTAAAATTAATATACAAAATGCACGTACAATAAGGTAAATTTGTATTGAAAAAATATACAAAATGCACATAAAACAATGTATTTGTTTCAAAATATATATACGAATACACATAAAATAACGTATATTTCTATAGAAATATATATACAAAATACACATGAAATGACGTAAATACGTATAAAAATATATATACACAATACACATTAAATAATGTATATTCGCATCAAAATAAATAAACAAAATATCAATAAAAGAATGTGTATTTGTATGAAAATAGATATACAAAATACACATAAAATATTGTAAATTTGTATAAAACTCTATTAAAAAAATACACAAAAATAATTTAAATTTGTATAAAAATATATATACAAAATACACATAAAACAAGTTAAATTTCTATTGAAATACACATACAAAATACACATAAAATAATGTAAATTTGAATGAAAATATATAAACAAATACACTTAAAATAACGTAAATTTGTATGAAATATATATAGAAAATACACATTAAATAATGTAAATATGTATAAAAATATATATACAAAACACAAATAGAATAATGTAAAATAGTATCAAAATAAATACACAGAATATTAATAAAATAATGTAAATTTGTATGAAAATAAAGATGCAAAATACCCATAAAACAACGCATTTTTTATGAAAAGATATATACAAAATACACATAAAATATTTAAATTTGTATTACAATAAATATACAAAATGCACATACAATAAGGTAAATTTGTATTGAAATAGATATGCAAAATACACATAAAACAATGTAAATTTGTTTCAAAATATATATACGAATACACATAAAATAACGTAGATTTCTATAAAAATATATATACAAAATACAAATAAAATGAAGTAAATACGTATAAGAAAATGTATACAAAATACACATAAAATAATGTAAATTCGTATCAAAATAAATAAACTAAATGCCTATAAAAGAATGTTTACTTGTATAAATATAAATATACAAAATACACATAAAATAACGTAAAATTGTATAAAACTATGTATAAAAATAAACAAAAATAATTAAATTTGTATGAAAATAGATATACAAAAGACATAAAATAAGCTAAATTTGAATTGAAATAAATATAGAAAATACATAAAATAACGTAAATTTCTATCAAAATATATATTCAAATACACATATAATAACGTAAATTTGTATAAAAATATATAAACAAAATACACATTAAATAATGTAAATACGTATAAAAGATATGTACGTAATGTAAAAATTTATAAAATTAAAGATGCAAAATACCCATAAAATAACTCATATTTAAAAAAAAATATATATATACAAAAATACACATTAAATAATTGAATTTGTGTTAAAATAAATATACAAAATACACATACAATAAGGTAGATTTTTATTGAAATAGATATGCAAAAAACACATAAAATAATGATTTTTTTTTATCAAAATATATACGAATACACACAATAAAATTACGTAAATTTTTATGAAAATATATATACAAAATACACAAAATAATGTAAATACATAGAAAAATATATATACAAAATACACATAAAATAATGTAAATTCCTCTAAAAGAATGTATATTTGTAGGAAAATATATATACAAAATACAAATAAAATAACAAAAATTTGTATGAAAATATATACAAAAATACACAGAAAATAATTTAAATTTGTTTGAAAATAGATATGCAAAATACACATGAAATTAGGCAAATTTTTATTGAAATACATATACAAAATACACATATAATAATGTAAATTTGTATGAAAATATATAAACAAATACACATAAGATAACGTAAATTTCCATAAAATATATGGACAAAATATACATTAAATAATGTAAATATGTCTAAAAATATATATACAAAATACACAGAATAACGTAAAATCGTATCAAAATAAATAAACAGACTATCAATAAAATAATGTAAATTTGTATGAAAATAAAGATGCAAAATACCCATATAATAACGCATATTTGTTTAAAAATATATATACAAAAATACACATAAAATAATTAAATTTGTATCAAAATAAATATACAAAAGGCACATACAATAAAGAAAATTTGTATTGAAATAGATATGCGAAATACACATAAATAATGTAAATTTGTATCAAAATATATATACGAATACACATAAAATAGAGTAAATTTCTATGAAAATATATATTCAAAATACATATAAAATTATGTAAATAAGTATAAAAATATATATATCACATACACCTAAAATAATGAAAATTCGTATCAAAATAAATAAACAAAATTCCGATAAAAGAACGTATATTTGTAGGAAAATAAATATATAAAATACACATAAAATTACGAAAATTTGAATAAAAATATATACTAAAATACACAAAATTAATTTCGATTTGTATGAAAATAGATATACATAATACACATATAATTAGTTAAATTTGGATTTAAATACATGTACAAAATACACATGAAATAATGTAAATTTGTATGAAATGAAAACAAATTCTCATAAAATAACGTACATTTTTATGAAATATATATACAAAATATAAATAGAATAATGTAAAATCGTATCAAAATAAATACACAGAATATCAATAAAATAAAGTAAATTTGTATGAAAATAAAGATGCAAAATACTCATAAAATAAAGCATTTTTTTATGAAAATACATATACAAAAATACACATAGAATAATTAAATTTGTATTATTTTATATGTACTTTGTATATATATTTTTATACGCATTTACATTATTTAACATTTATTTAATTTAATTACTTCTGTGTATTTTTGTATATAGTTTTATACAAATTTACGATATTTTAAAAATACATATAAAACAATGTAAATTTGTTTCAAAATATATATATATATATACGAATACACATAAAATAACGTAGATTTCTATAGAAATATATATACAAAATACACATGAAATTATGTAAATACGTATAAAAATATATATACAAAATACATATTAAGTAATGTAAATTCGTGTCAAAATAAATAAACAAAATATCATGAAAAGAATGTGTATTTGTATGAAATCAAATAATAGATAATAAATTTGTATGAAATATATATGCAAGATACACATTAAATAATGTAAATATGTATAAAAAAAAATATGTACAAAAAACAAATAGAATAATGTAAAATCGTATCAAAATAAATACACCGAATATTAATAAAATAATGTAAATTTGAATGAAAATAAAGATGCAAAATTTCCATCAAATAGCGCATTTCTTATAAAAATATATATACCAAAATACACATAAAATATTTAAATTTGTAATACACATAAAAAAATCAGATTTGTATTAAAATAAATATATAAAAAACACATACAATAAGGTAAATTTGTATTGAAATAGATATGCAAAATACATATCAAGCAATGTAAATTTGTTTCAAAATATGTATACGAAAACATAAAATAACGTAGATTTCTATAAATATATATATATACAAAATACACATAAAATTAAGTAAAAACGTATAAAAAAATGTATACAAAATACACATAAAATAATGTAAATTCGTATCAAAATAAATAAACAAAATACCAATAAAAGAATGTGTATTTGTATAAATATAAATATACAAAATACACATAAAATAACGTAAATTTATATAAAACTATATACAAAAATACACAGAAGTAATGAAATTTGTAAGAAAATATATAAAAATACACACAAAATAAGCTAAATTTGAATTGAAATATATATACAAAATACATGAAATAAAGTAAATTTGTATCAAAATATTTATACAAATACACATATAATAACGTAAATTTGTATGAAAATATATAAACAAAATACACATTAAATAATGTAAATACGTATAAAAAAATGTGTACAAAATACACATATAATCATGTAATTCGTGTCAAAATAAATAAACAAAATACCAATAAAATAATATAAATTTGTATGAGTAAACGTGTATGTTGCATATTTTTTCAATACAAATTTACCTTATTATACACGCATTTTGTATATTAATTTTAATACAAATTTAATTATTCGATGTGTATTTTTGTATTTGTATTTTATAAACATATGCTTTATTTTTTGGGTATTTTGCATCTTTATTTTCATACAAATTTACATTACTTTATTGATGTTCTGCTCATTCATTTTGATACGAATTGACATTATTCTATGTGTATTTTGTATATATTTTTCATACAAATTTACGTTATTTTATGTGTATTTGTTTATATATTTTGACACAAATTTACAATATTTTATTTATATTTTGTATATACATTTCAAAAGAAATTTACCTAGTTTTATGTGTATTTTGTATATCTATTTTCATAAAAACTCAAATTATATCTATGTATTTTTGTATATATTTTAATACAAATTTTAGTTATGTTATGTGTATCTTGTAAATATATTTTCATTCAAAAATATATTATTTTATTGGTGTTTTGTTGATTTATATTGATACGAATTTACATTATTTTATATGTACTTGTATATATTTTTATACGCTTTTACATTATTTAATATTTATTTTGAATATATATTTTTATACAAATTCATGGTATTTTATGTGTATTTGTATATATATTTTCATATAAATTTACATTATTTTATGTGTATTTTGTACATATATTTTATTACAAATCTACCTAATTTTATGTTTATTTTGTATGTGTATTTTGTATATTTATATTTATCCAAATACACATTATTTTATTGGTATTTTGTTTATTTATTTTAAATCGAATTTACATTATTTTATGTGTATTTTGTATAAATTTTTTTATACGTATTTACTTAATTTTATGTGTATTTTGTATATATGTTTTTATAAAAATCTACGTTTTTTTTATTTGTATTCGTATATGTATTTTGAAACAAATTTACATTGTTTTATATGTATTTTTGCATATCTCTTTCAATACAAATTTACCTTATTGTATGTGCATTTTGTATATTTATTTCAATACAAATTTAAATATTTTATGTGTATTTTGGTAAATATATTTTATAAGAAATGCCTATTTTATGGGAATTTTGCATCTTTATTTTCATACAAATTTACATTATTTTATTAATATTCGGTGTATTTATTTTGATACGATTTTACATTATTCTATTTGTTTTTTGTATATACTTTTTTATACATATTTACATTATTTAATGTGTATCTTGCATATATATTTTATACAAATTTATTATCTATTATCTATTTTCATACAAATACACATTCTTTTCATGATATTTTGTTTATTTATTTTGACACGAATTTACATTATTTGATATGTATTTTGTATATATATTTTATACGTATTTACATAATTTCATATGTATTTTGTATATATATTTCTATAGAAATCTACTTTATTTTATGTGTATTCGTATATATATTTTGAAACAAATTTACATTGTTTTATATGTATTTTTGAATATCTCTTTCAATACAAATTTAAATATTTTATGTGTATTTTGGTATATATATTATTATAAAAAGTGCGATAATTTTTGGGAAATTTGCATCTTTATTTTCATACAAATTTACATTATTTTATTGATATTCTGTGTATTTATTTTGATACGATTTTACATTATTCTATTTGTTTTTGTATATATTTTTATACACATTTACATTATTTAATGTGTATCTTGCATATATATTTTATACAAATTTACGTTATTTTAAGTGTATTTGTTTATATATTTTCATTCAAATTTACATTATTTGATGTGGATTTTGTATATGTATTTCAATACAAATTTAACTAATTTTATGTGTATTTTGTATATTTCTTTTCAAAGAAATTTAAATTATTTTTGTGTATTTTTGTATATAGTTTTATACAAATTTAGGTTATTTTATGTACGCATTTACATTATTTAGTGTGTGGTTTGTCTAGATATTGTTGTGCAAATTTACTTTATTTTATGTGCATTTTTGTACATATATTTTTATAGAAATTTGCGTTATTTGTATATGTTTTCTCATACAAATTTACATTATTTTATTGCTATTTTGTTTATTTATTTTGATACGAGTTACATGATTATATGTGTATTTTGTACATATTTTTTATACGTATTTACATTACTTAATGTGTATTTTGTTTAAACACTTTTAAACAAATCTACGTTATTATATGTATTTGTATTAATATTTTAATACAGATTTACATTATTTTATGTATTTTGTATGTATATTTCAATTCAAATTTAGCTTATTTTAGCTGTATTTTGTATATATATTTTCATACAAATTTAATAACTTCTGTATATTTTTGTATATAGTTTTATACAAATTTACTATATTTTATGTGTATTTTGTATATTTATATTTATACAAATACATTCTTTTATTAGTATTTTGTTTATTTATTTTGATACGATTTTTATGTATATTTTGTATTCATTTTTTTATACGTATTTACTTCATTTTATGTGTATTTTGTATATATTTTTTATAGAAATCAACGTTATTTTATGTGTATTCGTATATATATTTTGAAACAAATTTACATTGTTTTATATGTATTTTGCATATCTATTTCAATACATATTCACCTTACAGTATGTGCATTTTGTATATTTATTGTAATACAAATTTAAATATTTTATATGTATTTTAGTATATATATTTTTATAAAAAATCCGTTATTTTATGGGTATTTTGCATCTTTATTTTCATACAAATTTACATTATTTTATTAATTTTCTGTGTATTTATTTTGATACTTTACATTATTCTATTTGTGTTTTGTATATATTTTTTTATACATATTTACATTATTTAATGTGTATTTTGTATATATATTTTATACAAATTTACGTTATTATAAGTGTATTTGTTTATATATTTTCATTTAAATTTACATTACTTTATGTGTATTTTTTATATGCATTTCAATACAAATTTACCTAATTTCATGTTTCTTTTGTATATTTATTTTCATACAAACTTAAACTATTTTTGTGTATTTTTGTATATAGTTTTATACAAATTAAGGTATTTTATGAGTATTTTGTATATCTATTTTTATACAAATACACATTCTTTAATTGATATTTTGTTTATTTATTTTGACGCGAAATTACATTATTTAATATGTATTTTGTATATATATATATATATATATATATATATATATATATATATATATATATATATATATATATATATATATATATATATATATATATATATATATATTTTTTTTTTTTATACGTGTTTACATCATTTGATGTGTATTTTGTATATATATTTCTATAGAAATCTAAGTTGATTTATGAGTATTCGTATATAGATTTTGATATAAATTTACACTGTTTTATGTGTATTTTGCATATTTTTTCAATACAAATTTACCTTATTGTATATGCATTTTGTATATTAATTTTAATACAAATTTAATTATGCTATGTGTATTTTTGTATATATTTTTAAAAATATGCTCTATTTTATGGGTATTTTGCATTTTGATTTTCATACAAATTTACATTATTTTATTTATATTCTGTTTATTTTTTTTTAAACAATTTTACATTATTCTATGTGTATTTTGTATATCTATTTTTATACGTATTTACTTAATTTTATGTGTATTTTGTATATATATTTTTTATAGAAATCTACGTTATTTTATGTGTATTCGTATATATATTTTGAAACAAAATTACATTGTTTTATATGTATTTTTGCATATCTCTTTCAAGACAAGTTTACCTTATTGTATGTGCATTTTGTATATTTACTTCAATACAAATTTAAATATTTTATGTGTATTGTGGTATATAAATTTTTCTAAGAAATGCGCTATTTGATGGGAATTTTCCATCTTTATTTTCATACAAATTTACATTATTTTATTAATATTCGGTGTATTTATTTTGATACGATTTCACATTATTCTATTTGTTTTTTGTATATATTTTTTTATACATATTTACATTATTTAATGTGTATCTTGCATATATATTTCATACAAATTTATTATCTATTATTTATTTTCATACAAATACACATTCTTTTCATGATATTTTGTTTATTTATTTTGACACGAATTTACCTAGATATGTATTTTGTATATATATTTTTATACGTATTTACATAATTTCATGTGTATTTTGTATATATATTTCTATAGAAATCTACGTTATTTTATGTGTATTCGTATATATATTTTGAAACAAATTTACTTTGTTTTATATGTATTTTTGAATATCTCTTTCATTACATATTTACCTTACTGTATATGCATTTTGTATATTTATTTCAATACAAAGTTAAATATTTTATGTGTATTTTGGTATATATATTTTTATAAAAAATGCGCTATTTTATGGGAATTTTGCATCTTTCTTTTCATACAAATTTACATTATTTTATTGATATTCTGTGTATTTATATTGATAGGATTTTACATTATTCTATTTCTTTTTTGTATATATTTTTCATACACATTTACATTATTTAATGGTTATCTTGCATATATATTTGATACAAATTAACGTAATTTTAAGTGTATTTGTTTATATATTTTCATTCAAATTTACATTATTTTATGTGTATTTTGTATATGTATTTCAATACAAATTTACCTAATTTTATGTGTATTTTGTATATTTCTTTTCATACAAATTTTAAATATTTTTGTGTATTTTTTATATAGTTTTATACAAATTTAGGTTATTTTATGTACGCATTTACAATATTTAATGTGTGTTTTGTATATATATTTTTATGCAAATTTACTTTATTTTATGTGCATTTTTGTACATATATTTTTTTTAGAAATTTGCGTTATTTTATGTGTATTTGCATATGTTTTCTCATACAAATTTACATTATTTTATTGCTATTTTGTTTATTTATTTTGATACGAATGAAAATAGATATACAAAATATACATAAAATAAACTAAATTTGTATTGAAATATATATACAAAATACATAAAATAATGTAAATTTGTATCAAAATATTTTAACAGATGCGCATAAAATAACGTAAATTTGTTTTAAAATATACAAAATACACATTAAATAATGTAAATATGTATAAAAAAATATATACAAAACAAATAGAATAATGTAAAATCGTATCAAAATAAATACACAGAATATTAATAAAACAATGTAAATTTGTATGAAAATAAAGATGCAAAATACCCATTAAATAACGCATTTTTTATAAAATATATATACCAAAATACACATGAAAAAATGAATTTGTATTAAAATAAATATACAAAATACACATACAATAAGGTAAATCTGTATTGAAATAGATATGCAAAATACATATAAAACAATATAAATTTTTTTCTAAATATATATACGAATACACATAAAATAACGTAGATTTGTAAAAATATATATATACAAAATACACATAAAATTAAGTAAATACGTATAAGAAAATGTATACAAAATCCACATAAAATAATGTAAATTCGTATGAAAATAAATAAACAAAATACCAATAAAAGAATGTGTATTTGTATAAATATAAATATACAAAATACACATAAAATAACGTAAATTTGTATAAAACTATATACAAAAATACACAGAAGTAATTAAATTCGTATGAAAATAGATATACAAAATACAGATAAAATAAGCCAAATTTGAATTGAAGTGTATATACAAAATACATAAAATAATGTAAATTTGTATCAAAATATTTATAAAAATACATATAATAACGTAAATTTGTTTAAAAATATATAAACAAAATACATTTTACGTAATGTAAATACGTATAAAAAATATGTACAAAATACACATATAATCATGTAATTCGTATCAAACTAAATAAACAAAATATCAATAAAATAATGTAAATTTGTATGAGAAAACATATACAAATACATATAAAATAACGCTAATTTCTATAAAAATATATGTCCAAAAATGAACATAAAATAAAGTAACTTGGATAAAAATATATATACAAAACACACATTAAATAATGTAAATGCGTACGTAAAATAACCTAAATTTGAATAAAACTATATACAAAAATACACAAAAATAATTTAAATTTGTCTGAAAAGAAATATACAAAATACACATAAAATTAGGTTAATTTGTATTGAAATACATATACAAAATACACATAAAATAATGTAAATTTGAAAGAAAATATATAGACAATTACACATATAATAACGTAAATTTGTATGAAATATATATACAAAATACACATTAAATAATGTAAATATGTATAAAAAAATATATACAAAACACAAATAGAATAATGTAAAATCGTATCAAAATATATACACAGAATATTAATAAAATAATGTAAATTTGTATGAAAATTAAGATGCAAAATACCTATAAAATAACGCATTTTTTATAGAATTATTGATACCAAAATACACATAAAATATTTGAACTTGTATTAAAATAAATATACAAAATGCACATACAAAAAGTAAATTTGTATTGAAATAGATATGCAAAATACATATAAAATAATGTAAATTTGTTTCAAAATATATATACGAATACACATAAAAAAACGTAGATTTCTAAAAAAATACATATACAAAATACACATAAAATTAAGTAAATACGTATAAGAAAATGTATACAAAATACACATAAAATAATGTAAATAATAATAATAATAAAAAAGAATGTGTATTTGTATAAATATAAATATACAAAATGCACATAAAATAACGTAAATTTATATAAAACTATATACATAAAATAACGCAAATTTCTATAAAAATATATGTACAAAAATAAACATTAAATTTTTTTTTTTTTTTTGATAGGTGGTCTTCTGGACAGCATGTGGGTAGTTTATTGAACTCACGAGGCCGTTACTTTGACGACTCAGCCACCGCCTCCCATAAATTTGCATAAAAATATATATACAAAACACACATTAGATAATGTAAATGAGTATAAAAATATGTATACAAAATACCTATGAAATAATCTAAATTCGTATCGAATTAAATTAAGAAATACCAATAAAATAATGTAATTTTGGATGAAAATATATATACAAAATACACATAAAATAACCTAAATACAAATAAAAATACAAATTTAAAATTGAATGAAATAAATATACAAAATAAACATAAAATAAGGTAAATTTGTAATGAAATATATGAAAAAATACACATAAAATAATATAAATTTGTATGAAAATATATATACAAATACACATTAAATAACATGAATTTGTATAAAATTTGTATCAAAATATATACTTATACACACAATAAAATAACGTAATTTTTTTATGAAAATGTATTTACAAAATACACATAAAATAATTTAAATACGTAGAAAAATATATATACAAAAAACACATAAAATAATGTATATTTGTATGAAAATATATAAACAAATACACATAAAATAATGTAAATTTGGATAAAATATATATACAAAATGAACATTAAATAATGTAAATATGTATAAAAAAAATATATACAAAAAACACATAGAATAATGTTAAATCGTATCAAAATAAATAAAGAGAATATCAATAAAATAATGTAAATTTGTATGAAAATAAAGATGCAAAATATCCATATAATAACGCATATTTGCATATAAATATATATACAAAAATACATATAAAATAATTGAATTTGTATTAAAATAAATATACAAAATGCATATACAGTAAGGTAAATTTGTATTGAAAGAGTTATTCAAGAATACATATAAAACAATGTAAATTTGTCTCAAAATATATATACGAATACACATAAAATAAAGTAGATTTCTATAGAAATATATATACAAAATACATATGAAATTATGTAAATACGTATAAAAATATATATACAAAATACAAATCAAATAATGTAAATTCGTGTCAAAATATATAAACAAAATATCATGAAAAGAATGTGTATTTGTATGAAAATAGATAATAGATAATAAATTTGTATAAAATATATATGCAAGATACACATTAAATAACGTAAATATGTATAAAAAAGTAAATACAAAAAACAAATAGAATAATGTAACATCGTATCAAAATAAATACACCGAATATAAATACAATAATGTAAATTTGTATGAAAATAAAGATGCAAAATTCCCATCAAATAGCGCATTTCTTATAAAAATATATATACCAAAATACACATAAAATTTTTAAATTTGTATTGAAATAAATATACAAAATACACATACAATAAGGTAAATTTGTATTCAAAGAGATATGCAAAAATACATATAAAACAATATAAATTTGTTTCAAAATATATATACGAATACAAATAAAAAAACGTAGATTTCTATAAAAATATATATACAAAATACGCATAAAATTAAGTAAATACGTATAAAAAAATGTATTCAAAATACACATAAAATAATGTAAATTCGAATTAAAATAAATAAAAAAATACCAATAAAAGAATGTGTATTTGGATAAATATAAATATACAGAATACACATACAAAATAAACATAAAATAAGGTAGATTTGTAATAAAATATATGTACAAAATACACATACAATAATGTAAATTTATATGAAAATATATATACAAATACACATAAAATACCATGAATTTGTATAAAAATATATATTCAAAATAAATATTAAATAATGTAAGAGCGTATAAAAATATATATACAAAGTACATATAAAATGAAAATTAAGATGCAAAATACCTATAAAATAACGCATTTTTTATAAAATTATTGATACCAAAATACACATAAAATATTTGAATTTGTATTAAAATAAATATACAAAATGCACATACAATAAGGTAAATTTGTATTGAAATAGATAGGCAAAATACATATAAAATAATGTAAATTTGTTTCAAAATATATATACGAATACATATAAAATAACGTAGATTTCGATAAAAATACATATACAAAATACACACAAAATTAAGTAAATACGTATAAAAAAATGTATAAAAAATACACATAAAATAATGTAAATTCGTATAAATGTAAATAAACAATATACCAATAAAAGAATGTGTATTTGTATAAATATAAATATACAAAATGCACATAAAATAACGTATATTTATATAAAACTATATACATAAAATAACGCAAATTTCTATAAAAATATATGTACAAAAATGAACATTAGATAAATTTCCATAAAAATATATATAAAAAACACACATTAGATAATGTAAATGAGTATAAAAATATGTATACAAAATACCTATGAAATAGTCTAAATTCGTATCGAATTAAATTAAGAAATACCAATAAAATAATGTAATTTTGGATGAAAATATATATACAAAATACACATAAAATAACCTAAATACAAATACAAATATACACATAAAATAATTTAAAATTGAATGAAATAAATATACAAAATAAACATAAAATAAGGTAAATTTGTAATGAAATATATGAAAAAATACACATAAAATAATATAAATTTGTATGAAAATATATATACAAATACACATTAAATAACATGAATTTGTATAAAATTAATATACAAAATGCACATACAATAAGGTAAATTTGTATTAAAAAAATATGCAAAATACACATAAAACAATGTAAATTTGTTTCAAAATATATATACGAATACACATAAAATAACGCAGATTTCTATAGAAATATATATACAAAATACACTTGAAATAATGTAAATACGTATAAAAATATATATACAAAATACACATTAAATAATGTTAATTCGTGTCAAAATAAATAAACAAAATATCATGAAAAGAATGTGTATTTGTGTGAAAATAGATATACAAAATACACTTAAAATAACCTAAATTTGTATAAAACTATATACAAAAATACACAAAAATAATTTAAACTTGTATGAAAATAAATATACAAAAAACATATAAAACTAGGTAAATTTCTATTGAAATACATATACAAAATACACATAAAATAATGTAAATTTGAATGAAAATATATAAACAAATAGACTTAAAATAACGTAAATTTGTATCAAATATATATATACAAAAACACATTAAATAATGTAAATATGTATAAAAAAATATTTACAAAACACAAATAAAATAATGTAAAATCGTATCAAAATAAATACAGAAAATATTAATAAAATAATGTAAATTTGTATGAAAATTAAGATGCAAAATACCCATAAAATAACGCATTTTTTTTATAAAAATATATATACGAAAAAACATAAAATATTTGATTTTGTATTAAAATAAATAGATATACAAAATACACATAAAATAAGCTAAATATGAATTGAAATATATATACAAAATTCATAAAATAATGTAAATTTGTATCAAAATACTTATACAAATACACATATAATAACGTAAATTTGTATAAAAATATATAAACAAAATACACATTAAATAATGTAAATACGTATAAAAAAATGTACAAAAAACACAAATAATCATGTAATTCGTATCAAAATAAATAGACAAAATACCAATAAAATAATGTAAATTTCTATGAGAAAACATATACAAAATACACATAAATAACGCAAATATCAATAAAAATATATATAATATAATATATTTTTATACATATTTAAAATATTTAATGTATATTTCGTATATATATTTTATCCAAATTTACGTTATTTTATACGTATTTGTTTATATATTTTCATACAAATTTACATTATTTTATGTGAGTTTTGTAAATGTATATCAATACAAATTTGCCTAACTTTATGTGTATTTTGCATATCTATTTTCAAACAAATTTAAAATATTTTTGTGTATTTTTGTATATATTTTTATACAAATTTTAGTTATTTTATTTGTTTTTTGTATATATATTTTCCTACAAATATACATTCTTTTATTGGAATTTTGTGTATTTAATTTTTTACGAATTTACATTATTTTATGTGTATTTTGTATATATATTTTTCTACGTATTTAAATTATTTTATGTGTATTTTATATATACATTTTCATAAAAATTTACGTTATTTTATTGTGTGTATTCGTATATATTTTGAAACAAATTTTATACAAATTCATGTTATTTTATGTGTATTTGTATATATATTTTATTACAAATTTACCTTATTTTATGTTTATTTTGTATATTTATTTCATTTAATATAATCAAATTTAAATTTATTGTATATGCATTTTGTATATGAATTTTAATACAAATTTAATTATTCTATGTGTATTTTTCTATATGTATTTTTATAAAAATATGCTTTATTTTATGGGTATTTTGCATCTTTATTTTCATACAAATTTACGTTATTTTATTGATATTCTGCTCATTCATTTTGATACGATTTGACATTATTCTATGAGTATTTTGTATATATTTTTCATACAAATTTACGTTATCTTATGTGTATTTGTTTATATATTTTGACACAAATTTACAATATTTTATGGGTATTTTGTATATATATTTCAAAAGATATTTACCTAGTTTTATATGTATTTTGAATATCTATTTTCATACAAACTCAAATTATTTTTATGTATTTTTGTATATATTTCAATACAAATTTTAGTTAGGTTATGTGTATTTTGTAAATCTATTTTCATTAAAATATATATTATTTTATTGGTATTTTGTTGATTTATATTGATACGAATTTACATTAATTTATATGTACTTTGTATATATATTTTTATACGCATTTACATTATTTAATATTTATTTTGAATATATAATTTTACACAAATTCATGGTATTTTATGTGTATTTGTATATAAATTTTCATATAAATTTACATTATTTTATGTGTATTTTGTACATATATTTCATTACAAATTTACCTTATTTTATGTTTATTTTGTATGTGTATTTTGTACATTTATATTTATACAAATACACATTCTTTTATTGGTATTTTGTTTATTTATTTTCTTTCGAATTTACATTATTTTATGTGTATTTTGTTTATATTTTTTTATACGTATTTACTTAATTTTATGTGTATTTTGTATATATATTTTTATAGAAATCTACGTTATTTTATGTGTATTCGTACATATATTTTGAAACAAATTTACATTGTTTTATATGTACAATAAGGTAAATTTGTATTGAAATAGATATGCAAAATACATATAAAGCAATGTAATTTTTTTTCAAAATATGTATACGAATACACATAAAATAACGTAGATTTCTATAAAAATATATATACAAAATACACATGAAATGAAGTAAATACGTATAAAAAAATGTATACAAAATACACATAAAATAATGTAAACTCGTATCAAAATAAATAAACAAAATACCAATAAAAGAATGTGTATTTGTATAAATATAAATATACAAAATACACATAAAATAACGTAAATTTATATAAAACTATATACAAAAATACACAGAAGTAATTAAATTTGTATGAAAATATATACAAAATACACACAAAATAAGCTAAATTTGAATTGAAATATATATACAAAATACATGAAAAAAAGTAAATTTGAATCAAAATATTTATACAAATACACATATAATAACGTAAATTTGAATGAAAATATATAAACCAAATACACAATAAATAATGTAAATACGTATAAAAAAATGTGTACAAAATACACATATAATCATGTAATTCGTATCAAAATGAATAAACAAAATACCAATAAAATAATATAAATTTGTATGAGTAAACGTGTATAAATATAAATGTACAAAATTCACATACAAAATAAACATAAAATATGGTAAATTTCTAATGAAATATATGTACAAAATACACATAAAATAATGTAAATTTATATGAAAATATATATACAAATACACATAAAATACCATGAATTTGTATAAAATTATATATTCAAAATAAATATTAAATAATGTAAATGCGTATAAAAATATATATAAAAAGTACATATAAAATAATGTAAATTCGTATCAATATAATCAACAAAATACCAATAAAATAATATATATTTGAATGATAATAGATTTACAAAATACACATAACATAACTAAAATTTGTATTGAAATATATACAAAAATACATATAAATAATTTGAGTTTGTATGAAAATAGATATTCAAAATACACATAAAACTAGGTAAATTTCTTTTGAAATATATATACAAAATACCCATAAAATATTGTAAATTTGTGTCAAATATATAAACAAATACACATAAAATAACGTAAATTTGTATGAAAAATATATACAAAATACACATAGAATAATGTCAAATCGTATCAAAATGAATGAGCAGAATATCAATAAAATAACGTAAATTTGTATGAAAATAAAGATGCAAAATACCCATAAAATAAAGCATATTTTTTTAAAAATACATATACAAAAATACACATAGAATAATTAAATTTGTATTAAAATTAATATACAAAATGCATATACAATAAGGTAAATTTGTATTGAAAAAATATGCAAAATACACATAAAAGTGTAAATTTGTTTAAAAATCTATATACGAATACACATAATATAACGTAGATTTCTATAGAAATATATATACAAAATACACATGAAATGATGTAAATACGTATAAAAATATATATACAAAATACACATTAAATAATTTAAATTCTCGTCAAAATAAATAAACAAAATATCAATAAAAGAATGTGTATTTGTATGAAAATAGATATACAAAATACTCATAAAATAACCTGTTTGTATAAAACTATATACAAAAATACACAAAAATAATTTAAATTTGTATGAAAATAAATATACAAAATACACATAAAATTAGGTAAATTTGTATTGAAATACATATACAAAATACACATAAAATAATGGATATTTGAATGAAAATATATAAACATATACACTTAAAATAACGTAAATTTGTATCAAATATATATACAAAATACTAATTAAATAATGTAAATATGTATAAAAAATATATACAAAACACAAATAGAATAATGTAAAATCGTATCAAAATAAATACACAGAATATTAATAAAATAATGTAAATTTGTATGAAAATAAAGATGCAAAATAGCCATAAAATAACGCATTTTTTATAAAAAAAATATATACCAAAATACACATAAAATATTAAAATTTGTATTAAAATAAATATAAAAAATGCACATACTGTAAGGTAAATTTGTATTGAAATAGATATGCAAAATACATATAAAACAATGTAAATTTGTTTCAAAATATATATACGAATACACATAAAATAACGTTGATTTCTATAAAAATATATACAAAATACACATAAAATGATGTAAATACGTATAAAAAAATGAATACAAAATACACATAAAAATCGTATCAAAATAAATAAACAAAATACCAGTAAAAGAATGTGTATTTGTATAAATATAAATATACAAAATACACATAAAATATCGTAAATTTGTATAAAACTATATACAAAAATACACAGAACAAATACACATTCTTTTATTGGTATTTTGTTTATTTATTTTGTTTCGAATTTATATTATTTTATGTGTATTTTGTTTACATTTTTTTATACGTATTTACCTAATTTTATGTGTATTTTGTATATATATTTTTATAGAAATCTACGTTATTTTATGTGTATTCGTATATATATTTTGAAACAAATTTACATTGTTTTATATGTATTTTTGCATATCTCTTTCAATAGAAGTTTATCTTATTGTATGTGCATTTTGTATATTTATTTCAATACAAATTTAAATATTTTATGTGTTTTTTGGTATATATATTTTTATAAGAAATGCGCTATTTGATGGGAATTTTGCATCTTTATTTTCATACAAATTTACATTATTTTATTAATATTCGGTGTATTTATTTTGATACGATTTTACATTATTCTATTTGTTTTTTGTATATATTTTTTTTTATACATATTTACATTATTTAATATGTATCTTGCATATATATTTCATACAAATTTATTATCTATTATTTATTTTCATACAAATACACATTCTTTTCATGATATTTTGTTTATTAGTTTGACACGAATTTACATTACTTAATATGTATTTTATATATATATTTTTATACGTATTTACATAATTTCATGTGTATTTTGTATATATATTTCTATAGAAATCTACGTTATTTTATGTGTATTCGTATATATATTTTGAAACAAATTTACACTGTTTTATTTGTATTTTGCGTTTTTTTTTCAATACAAATTTACCTTATTGTATGTGTGCATTTTGTATATTAATTTTAATACAAATTTAATTATTCTATGTGTATTTTTGTATATGTATTTTTAGAAAAAAATATGCTTTTTCTTATGGGTATTTTGCATCTTTATTTTCATACAAATTTAAATTATTTTATTGATATTCTGTGTACTTATTTTGATACTTTTTTACATTATTCTATGTATAACAAAAATAAATACAGAATACACAAAAATAGATATGCAAAATACATATAAACAATGTAAATTTGTTTCAAAATATATATACGAATACACATGAAATAAGGTAGATTTCTATAAAAATATATATACAAAATACACATAAAATTAAGTAAATACGTATAAAAAATGTATACAAAATACACATAAAATAATGTAAATTAGTATCAAAATAAATAAACAAAATACCAATAAAAGAATGTGTATTTGTATAAATATATATATACAAAATACACATTAAATAATATAAATTTGTTTAAAACTACACAAAATACACATGAAATGATGTAAATACGTATAAAAATATATATACAAAATACATATTAAATAATGTAAATTCGCGTCAAAATAAATAAACAAAATATCAATAAAAGAATGTGTATTTGTATGAAAATAGATATACAAAATACACATTAAATAACCTAAATTTGTATCAAACTATATACAAAAATACACAAAAATATTTTAAATTTGTATAAAAATAAATACACAAAATACACATAAAATTAGGTAAATTTGTATTGAAATACATACACAAAATACACATAAAATAATGTAAATTTGAATGAAAATACATAAACAAATACACTTAAAATAACGTAAATTTGTATAAAAAAATATGTACAAAACACAAATAGAATAATGTAAAATCGTATCAAAATAAATACACAGAATATTAATAAAATAATGTAAATTTGTATGAAAATAAAGAAGCAAAATACCCATAAAATAACGCATTTTTTTTATTTATAAAAATATATATACCAAAATACACATCAAAAAATTTAATTTGTATTAAAATAAATATACAAAAAACACATACAATAAGGTAAATTTGTATTGAAATATATATGCAAAATACATAAAACAATGTAAATTTGTTTCAAAATATATATACGAATACACATAAAATAACGTAGATTTCTATAAAAATATATATATACAAAATACACATAAAATGAAGTAAATACGTATAAAAATGTATACAAAATACACATAAAATAATGTAAATTCGTATCAAAATAAATAAACAAAATACCAATAAAAGAATGTGTATTTGTATAAATATAAATATACAAAATACACATAAAATAGCGTAAATTTATATAAAACTATATACAAAAATACACAGAAGTAATTAAATTTGTATGAAAATATATACAAAATACACACAAAATAAGCTAAATTTGAATTGAAATATATATACAAAATACATGAAATAAAGTAAATTTGTATCAAAATATTTATACAAATACACATATAATAACGTAAATTTGTATGAAAATATATAAACAAAATACACATTAAATAATGTAAATACGTATAAAAAAATATGTACAAAATACACATATAATCATGTAATTCGTATCAAAATAAATAAACAAAATACCAATAAAATAATATAAATTTGTATGAGTAAACGTGTATGTTGCATATTTTTTCAATACAAATTTACCTTATTATATACGCATTTTGTATATTAATTTTAATACAAATTTAATTATTCGATGTGTATTTTTGTATCTGAATTTTTATAAACATATGCTTTATTTTTTGGGTATTTTGCATCTTTATTTTCATACAAATTTACATTATTTTATTGATATTCTGCTCATTCATTTTGATACGAATTGACATTATTCTATGTGTATTTTGTATATATTTTTCATACAAATTTACGTTATTTTATGTGTATTTGTTTATATATTTTGACACAAATTTACAATATTTTATGGGTATTTTGTATATACATTTCAAAAGAAATTTACCTAGTTTTATGTGTATTTTGTATATCTATTTTCATACAAACTCAAATTATTTCTATGTATTTTTGTATATATTTTAATACAAATTTTAGTTATGTTATGTGTATTTTGTAAGTTTATTTTCATTCAAATATATATTATTTTATTGGTGTTTTGTTGATTTATATTGATACGAATTTACATTATTTTATATGTACTTTGTATATATATTTTTATACGCTTTTACATTATTTAATAGTTATTTTGAATATATATTTTTATACAAATTCATGGTATTTTATGTGTATTTGTATATATATTTTCATATAAATTTACATTATTTTATGTGTATTTTGTACATATATTTTATTACAAATCTACCTTATTTTATGTTTATTTTGTATGTGTATTTTGTATATTTATATTTATCCAAATACACATTCTTTTATTGGTATTTTGTTTATTTATTTTAATTCGAATTTACATTATTTTATGTGTATTTTGTATACATTTTTTTATACGTATTTACTTAATTTTATGTGTATTTTGTATATATTTTTATTGAAATCTACGTTTTTTTTATTTGTATTCGTATATATATTTTGAAACAAATTTACATTGTTTTATATGTATTTTTGCATATCTCTTTCAATACAAATTTACCTTATTGTATGTGCATTTTGAATATTTATTTCAATGCAAATTTAAATATTTTATGTGTATTTTGGTATATATATTTTTATAAGAAATACGCTATTTTATGGGAATTTTGCAGCTTTATTTTCATACAAATTTACATTATTTTATTAATATTCGGTGTATTTATTTTGATACGATGTTACATTATTCTATTTGTTTTTTGTATATACTTTTTTATACATATTTACATTATTTAATGTGTATCTAGCATATATATTTTATACAAATTTATGATCTATTATCTATTTTCATACAAATACACATTCTTTTCATGATATTTCGTTTATTTATTTTGACACGAATTTACATTATTTGATATGTATTTTGTATATATATTTTTATACGTATTTACATAATTTCATATGTATTTTGTATATATATTTCTATAGAAATCTACTTTATTTTATGTGTATTCGTATATATTTTGAAACAAATTTACATTGTTTTATATGTATTTTTGAATATCTCTTTCAATACAAATTTACCTTACTGTATATGCATTTTGTATATTAATTTCAATACAAATTTAAATATTTTATGTGTATTTTGGTAAATATATTTTTATAAAAAATGCGATAATTTTGGGGAATTTTGCATCTTTATTTTCATACAAATTTACATTATTTTATTGATATTCTGTGTATTTATTTTGATACGATTTTACATTATTCTATTTGTTTTTTGTATATATTTTTTTATACACATTTATATTATTGAATGTGTATCTTGCATATATATTTTATACAAATTTACGTTATTTTAAGTGTATTTGTTTATGTATTTTCATTCAAATTTACATTATTTGATGTGTATTTTGTATATGTCTTTCAATACAAATTTACCTAATTTTATGTGTATTTTGTATATTTCTTTTAAAACAAATTTAAATTATTTTTGTGTATTTTTGTATATAGTTTTATACAAATTTAGGTTATTTTATGTACGCATTTACATTATTTAGTGTGTGTTTTGTATATATATTTTTATGCAAATTTACTTTATTTTATGTGCATTTTTGTACATATATTTTTATAGAAATTTGCGTTATTTGTATATGTTTTCTCATACAAATTTACATTATTTTATTGCTATTTTGTTTATTTATTTTGATACGAATTACATGATTATATGTGTATTTTGTACATATTTTTTATACGTCTTTACATTACTTAATGTGTATTTTGTTTATATATTTTTAAACAAATCTACGTTATTATATGTATTTGTATAAATATTTTGATACAGATTTACATTATTTTATGTATTTTGTATGTACATTTCAATTCAAATTTAGCTTATTTTAGCTGTATTTTATATATATATTTTCATACAAATTTAATTACTTCTGTGTATTTTTGTATATAGTTTTATACAAATTTACGATATTTTTTGTGTATTTTGTATATTTATATTTATACATTCTTTTACTGGTATTTTGTTTATTTATTTTGATACGATTTTTATGTGTATTTTGTATTCATTTTTTTATACGTATTTACTTCATTTTACGTGTATTTTGTATATATTTTATAGAAATCTACGTTATTTTATGTGTATTCGTATATATATTTTGAAACAAATTTACATTGTTTTATATGTATTTTTGAATATCTCTTTCAATACAAATTTACCTTACCATATATACCAAAATACACATAAAAAAATTAAATTTGTATTAAAATAAATATATAAAAAACACATACAATAAGGTAAATTTATATTGAAATAGATATGCAAAATACATATAAAACAAAGTAAATTTGTTTCTAAATATATATACGAATACACATAAAATAACGTAGATTTCTATAAAAATATATCTAACAAATACACATAAAATGAAGTAAATACGTATAAAAAAATGTATACAAAATACACATAAAATAATGTAAATTCGCATCAAAATAAATATACAAAATACCAATAAAAGAATGTGTATTTGTATAAATATAAATATACAAAATACACATAAAATAACGTAAATTTATATAAAACTATATACAAAAATACACAGAAGTATTTTAATTTGTATGAAAATAGATATACAAAATAAGGTAAATTCGTTTCAAACTCAATAAACAAAATTCAGATAAAAGAACGTATATTTGTAGAAAAAATAGATATACAAAATACACATAAAATAACGAAAATTTGTATGAAAATATATAAAAAATAAAAGAAAATTATTTCAATTTGTATGAAAATAAATAAAATTAGGTTAATTTGTATTGAAATACATATACAAAATACACATAAAATAATGTAAATTTGAAAGAAAATATAAAAACAAATACACATATAATAACGTAAATTTGTATGAAATATATGTAGAAAATACACATTAAATAATGTAAATATGTATAAAAAAATATATACAAAACACAAATAGAATAATGTAAAATCGTATCAAAATATATACACAGAATATTAATAAAATAATGCAAATTTGTATGAAAATTAAAATGCAAAATACCTATAAAATAACGCATTTTTTATAAAATTATTGATACCAAAATATACATAAAATATTTCAATTTGTATTAAAATAAATATACAAAATGCACATACAATAAGGTAAATTTGTATTGAAATAGATATGCAAAATACATATAAAATAATGTAAATTTGTTTCAAAATATATATACGAATACACATAAAAAACGTAGATTTCTATAAAAATACATATACAAAATACACATAAAATTAAGTAAATACGTATAAAAAAATGTATACAAAATACACATAAAATAATGTAAATTCGTATAAATGTAAATAAACAATATACCAATAAAAGAATGTGTATTTGTATAAATATAAATATACAAAATGCACATAAAATAACGTAAATTTATATAAAACTATATACATAAAATATCGCAAATTTCTATAAAATATATGCACAAAAATGAACATAAAATAAATTTGCATAAAAATATATATACAAAACACACATTAGATAATGTAAATGAGTATAAAAATATGTATTGAAAATACCTATGAAATAATCTAAATTCGTATCGAATTAAATTAAGAAAATACCAATAAAATAATGTAATTTTGGATGAAAATATATATACAAATTACACATAAAATAACCTAATTACAAATACAAATATACACATAAAATATTGTATTTTGTATATACATTTCAATTCAAATTTAGCTGATTTTATCTGTTTTTTGTATATCTATTTTCATACGAATTTAATTACTTCTGTGTATTTTTGTATATAGTTTTATTCAAATTTACGTTATTTTATGTGTATTTTGTATATTTATATTTATACAAATACACATTCTTTTATTGGTATTTTGTTTATTTATTTTGATACGAATTTACATTATTTTATGTGTATTTTGTATACATTTTCTTATACGTATTTACTTCATTTTATGTGTATTTTGTATATATATTTTTATACAAATCTACTTTATTTTATGTGTATTCGTATATATATTTTGAAACAAATTTACATTGTTTTATATGTATTTTGCATATCTATTACAATACAGATTTACTTTATTGTATGTGTATTTTGTATATTTATTTTAATACAAATTCATTTTTTCATGTGTATTTTGGTATATATATTTTTATAAAAAATGCGTTATTTAATGGGTATTTTGCATCTTTATTTTCATACAAATTTACATTGTTTTATTAATATTCCGTGTATTTATTTTGATACGCTTTTACATTATTCTATTTGTGTTTTGTATATATTTTTTTATACATATTTACATTATTTAATGTGTATTTTATATATTTTAAAACAAATTTACGTTATTTTATGCGCATCTGTTAAAATATTTTGATACAAATTTACATTATTTTATGTATTTTGTATATATATTTCAATACAAATTTAGTCTATTTTATGTATATTTTGTATATCTATTTTCATTCGTATCAAAATAAATAAACAAAATAGCAATAAAATAATGTAAATTTGTATGAGAAAACATATACAAATACACATTAAATAACGCAAATTTCTAAAAAAATAAATGTACAAAAATGCACATAAAATAAAGTAAATTTGCATAAAAATACATATACAAAACACACATTAAATAATGTAAATGCGTACGTAAAATAACCTAAATTTGTATAAAACTATATACAAAAATACACAAAAATATTTAAAATTTGTATGAAAAGAAATATACAAAATACACATAAAATTAGGTAAATTTGTAATGAAATACATATACAAAATACACATAAAATAATGTAAATTTGAATGAAAATATATAAAGAAATACACTTAAAATAACGTAGATTTGTATAAAATATATATGCAAGATACACATTAAATAATGTAGATGTGTATAAAAAAAAATATACAAAAAAGAAATAGAATAATGTAAAATCCTATCAATATAAATACACAGAATATCAATAAAATAATGGAAATTTGTATGAAAAGAAAGATGCAAAATTCCCATAAAATAGCGCATTTTTTATAAAAATATATATAACAAAATACACATAAAATATTTAAATTTTTATTGAAATAAATATACAAAATGCATATACAGTAAGGTAAATATGTATTGAAAGAGATATTCAAAAATACATATCAAACAAAGTAGATTTGTTTCAAAATATATATACGAATACACATAAAATAACGTAGATTTCTATAGAAATATATATACAAAATACACATGAAATTATGTAAATACGTATAAAAATATATATACAAAATAAATGGTAAATTCGTGTCAAAATAAATAAACAAAATATCATGAAAAGAATGTGTATTTGTATGAAAATAAATAATAGATAATAAATTTGTATGAAATATATATGCAAGATACACATTAAATAATGTAAATATGTATAAAAAAAATATATACAAAAAAGAAATAGAATAATGTGAAATCGTATCAAAATAAATACACCGAATATTAATAAAATAATGTAAATTTGTATGAAAATAAAGATGCAAAATTCCCATCAAATAGCGCATTTCTTATAAAAATATATATACCAAAATACACATAAAATATTAAAATTTGTATTGAAATAAATATACAAAATGCACATACAATAAGGTAAGCTTGTATTGAAAGAGATATGCAAAAATACATATAAAACAATGTAAATTTGTTTCAAAATACGAATACACATAAAATAACGTAGATTTCTATATAAATATATATACAAAATACGCATAAAATTAAGAAGATACGTATAAAAATAGATATACAAAATACACATAGAATAATGTAAAATTGTTTTTAAAAAAATAAACAATATAAATAAAATAATGTAAATTTGTATGAAAATAAAAATGCAAAATACCCATAAAATAAAGCATATTTTATAAAAATACATATACAAAAATACACATAGCATAATTAAATTTGTATTAAAACTAATATACAGAATGCATATACAATAAGGTAAATTTGTATTGAAAAAATATGCAAAATACACATAAAACAGTGTAAATTTATTTCAAAATCTATATACAAATACTCATAAATCAACGTAGATTTCTATAGAAATATATAATTATACAAAATACACATCAAATGATGTAAACACGTATAAAAATATATATATAAAATACATATTAAATAATGTAAATTCGCGTCAAAATAAATAAACAAAATATCAATAAAAGAATGTGTATTTGTATGAAAATAGATATACAATATACACATAAAATCACCTAAATTTGTATAAAACTATATACAAAAATACACAAAAATAATTTTAATTTGTATGAAAATAAATACACAAAATACACATAAAATTAGGTAAATTTGTATTGAAATACATTTACAAAATACACATAAAATAATGTAAATTTGAATGAAAATATATAAACAAATACACTTAAAATAACGTAAATTTGTATAAAATATATATATAAAAAAAACACATTAAATAATGTAAATATGTATAAAAAATATATATACAAAACACAAATAGAATAATATAAAATCGTATCAAAATAAATACACAGAATATTAATAAAATAATGTAAATTTGTATGAAAATTAAGATACAAAATACCCATAAAATAACGCATTTTTTATAAAAAATATATATACCAAGACACATAAAATATTTGAATTTGTATTAAAATAAATATACAAAATGCACATACAATAAGGTAAATTTGTATTGAAATAGATATGCAAAATACATATAAAACCATGTAAATTTTTTTCAAAATATATATATGAATACACATAAAATAACGTAGATTTCTATAAAAATAAATATACAAAATACACATCAAATGAAGTAAATACGTATTAAAAAAAGGTATACAAAATACACATAAAATAATGTAAACTCGTATGAAAATAAATAGACAAAATACTAATAAAAGAATGTGTATTGTATAAATATAAATATACAAAATACAAATAAAATAACGTAAATTTATATAAAACTATATGCAAAAATACACATAAGTAATTAAATTTGTGTGAAAATAGATATACAAAATACATGTGTATTTTGTATATTTATTTTCATACAAATTGAAATTATTTTTGTTTATTTTTTTATATATTTTCATACAAATTTTCGTTATTTTATGTGTATTTTGTATATTTATTTTTTCTACAAATATACGTTCTTTTATCTGAATTTTGTTTATTGAATTTGAAACGAATTTACCTTATTTTGTATATCTATTTTCATACAAATTAAAATACTTCTGTGTATTTTTGTATATAGTTTTATATAAATTTACGTTATTTTATGTGTATTTTGTATATTTATATTTATACAAATATACATTCTTTTATTGGTATTTTGTTTATTTATTTTGATACGAATTTATATTATTTTATGTGTATTTTGTATACATTTTTTTATACGTATTTACTTCTTTTTATGTGTATTTTGTATATATATTTTTATAGAAATCTACGTAATTTTATGTGTATTCGTATATATATTTTGAAACAAATTTACATTGTTTTATATGTATTTTGCATATCTATTTCAATACAAATTTACCTTATTATATGTGTTTTTTGTATATTTATTTTAAAACAAATTTAATTTTTTGATGTGTATTTTGGTATATATATTTTTATAAATAAAAAAAATGCGTTATTTTATGGGTATTTTGCTTCTTTATTTTCATACAAATTTACATTATTTTATTAATATTCTGTGTATTTATTTTGAAACGATTTTACATTATTCTATTTGTGTTTTGTACATATTTTTTAATACAAATTTACGTTATTTTAAGTGTATTTGTTTATGTGTTTTCATTCAAATTTACATTATTTTATGTGTATTTTGTGTATGTATTTCAATACAAATTTACCTAGTTTTATGTGTATTTTGTATATTTATTTTCATACAAATTTAAAATATTTTTGTGTATTTTTGTATATAGATTGATACAAATTTAGGTTATTTTATGTGTATTTTGTATATCTATTTTCATACAAATACACATTCTTTTATTGATATTTTGTTTATTTATTTTGACGCGAATTTACATTATTTAATGTGTATTTTGTATATATATTTTTATAAGTATTTACATCATTTCATGTGCATTTTGTATAGTTTTAAACAAATTTATATTATTTAATGTGTATTTTGTAGTTATATATTTATACAAATACACATTCTTTTATTGGTATTTTGTTTATTTATTTTGATACTAATTTACATTATTTTATGTGTATTTTGTATACATTTTTTATAAGTATTTACTTAATTTTATGTGTATTTTGTATATATATTTTTATAGAAATCTACCTTATTTTATGTGTATTCGTATATATATTTTGAAACAAATTTACATTGTTTATATGTATTTTGCATATCTATTTTTGTGTATTCTGTATTTATTTTTGTTATACATAGAATAATGTAAAATCGTATCAAAATAAGTACACAGAATATCAATAAAATAATTTAAATTTGTATGAAAATAAAGATGCAAAATACCCATAAAATAAAGCATATTTTTTTTAAAAATACATATACAAAAATACACATAGAATAATTAAATTTGTATTAAAATTAATATACAAAATGCACATACAATAAGGTAAATTTGTATTGAAAAATACACATAAGAACATAAGAACATAAGAACGCAGGAGTCTGCAAGAGGCCGGTAGGCCTGTACGAGGCAGCTCCTTTGACCCTAAGCTCCCGTGTATCTAACCCCACCTAATATCGCTGTCCATGAATTTATCTAGTCTATTTTTGAATATGACAATTGTATTGGCACTCACCACATGACTGCTAAGCCTATTCCACTCATCCACCACCCTGTTAGTAAACCAATTTTTGCCTATGTCCCTGTTGAATCTGAATTTATCCAGTTTAAACCCGTTACTTCGTGTCCTACCCGGTTCTCTTACCAACAAAACCTTATGAATGTCTCCCTTATTAAAGCCTTTCATCCATTTATAAACCTCGATCATGTCTCCACGCACCCTTCGCCTTTCTAGAGAATGCAAGTTTAACTGTTTGAGTCTTTCCTCGTATGGCAAGTTTCTCAACCCCTGAATCATCTTAGTCATCCTCCTCTGCACCGATTCTAACATTTTGATATCCATTCTATAGTAGGGTGACCAGAACTGAACCGCATAGTCAAGATGAGGTCTAACTAATGCTAAATATAGTTTGAGGAAGACTTCGGGGCTTCTGTTGCTTACGCTCCTTGAAATAAATCCCAGTACCCTATTAGCTCGATTTCTAGCTTGAATGCATTGTGCCCTTGGACGGAGATCAGAGCTCACTAAGACCCCTAAATCCCTCTCGCACCCAGACCTACTTATGAGAGTGTCATTTAAGCAATAGTTATGTGAGGGGTTGTTCCTACCTACACTCAGAATACTGCACTTCCCTACATTGAACTCCATTTGCCATTTATCCGCCCAGTCATATAATCTGTTGAGTTCACCTTGGAGAATACTAGCGTCCTGATCCGACTCAATTACTCTACCGATCTTGGTAAAATTACTCTACCGATATTGGTAAATTACTCTACCGATCTTGGTAGAGTGTAAATTTGTTTCAAAATATATATACGAATACACATAAAATAACGTTGATTTCTATAGGAATATATATACAAAATACACATGAAATTATGTAAATACGTATAAAAATATATATACAAAATACACATTAAATACTGTAAATTCGCGTCAAAATAAATAAACAAAATATCAATAAAAGAATGTGTATTTGTATGAAAATAGATATACAAAATACACATAAAATAACCTAAATTTGTATCAAACTATATACAAAAATACACAAAAATATTTTAAATTTGTATGAAAATAAATATACAAAATACACATAAAATTAGTTAAATTTGTATTGAAATACATATACAAAATACACATAAAATAATGTAAATTTGAATGAAAAGACATAAACAAATACACTTAAAATAACGTAAATTTGTATATAAAAATATATACAAAACACAAATAGAATAATGTAAAATCGTATCAAAATAAATACACAGAATATTAATCAAATAATGTAAATTTGTATGAAAATAAAGAGGCAAAATACCCATAAAATAACGCATTTTTTTTATTTATAAAAATATATATACCAAAATACACATAAAAAAATTAAATTTGTATTAAAATAAATATATAAAAAACACATACAATAAGGTAAATTTGTATTGAAATAGATATGGAAAATACATATAAAACAATGTAAATTTGTTTCAAAATATATATACGAATACACATAAAATAACGTAGATTTCTATATAAATATAACTACAAAATACACATAAAATGAAGTAAATACGTATAAAAAAATGTATACAAAATACATATAAAATAATGTAAATTCGTATCAAAATAAATAAAAAAATACCAATAAAAGAATGTGTATTTGTATAAATATAAATATACAAAATACACATAAAATAACGTAAATTTATATAAAACTATATACAAAAATACACAGAAGTATTTTAATTTGTATGAAAATAGATATACAAAATAAGGTAGATTCGTTTCAAATTCAATAAAAAAAATTCAGATAAAAGAACGTATATTTGTAGAAAAAAATAAATATACAAAATACACTTAAGATAACGAAAATTTGTATGAAAATATATAAAAAAATAAACAAAAATAATTTCAATTTGTATGAAAATAAATATACAAAATACATATGTATTTTGTATATCTATTTTCACACAAATTTAATTACTTTTGTGTATTTTTGCATATAGTTTTATATAAATTTACGTTATTTTATTTGTATTTTGTATATTTATATTTATACAATACACATTCTTTTATTAGTATTTTCTTTATTTATTTTCATACGAGTTTACATTATTTTATGTGTATTTTGTATACTTTTTTTATACGTATTTACTTCATTTTATGTGTATTTTGTATATTTATTTTCATAGAAATCTACGTTATTTTATGTGTATTCGTATATATATTTTGAAAAAAATTTGCATGGTTTTATATGTATTTTGTATATCTATTTCAATACAAATTTACCTTATTGTATGTGCATTTTGTATATTTATTTTAATACAAATTCAAATATTTTATGTGTGTCTTGGTATATATATTTTTTAAAAAATGCGTTATTTTATGGGTATTTTGCATCTTAATTTTCATACAAATTTACATTATTTTATTAATATTCTGTGTATTTATTTTGATACGATTTTATATTATTCTATTTGTGTTTTGTATATATTTTTTTATACATATTTCCATTATTTAATGTGTATTTTTTATATATATTTTATACAAATTTACGTTATTTTAAGTGTATTTGTTTATATATTTTCATTCAAATTTACATTATTTTATGTGTATTTTGTAAATGTATTTCAATACAAATTTACCTAATTTTATGTGTATTTTGTATATTTATTTTCATACAAATAAATTTATTTTTGTGTTTTTTTGTATATAGTTTTATACAAATTTAGGTGATTTTATGTGTATATTGTATATCTATTCTTATACAAATACACATTCTTTTATTGATATTTTGTTTATTTATTTTGACGCGAATTTACATTATTTAATGTATATATATATATATATATATATATATATATATATATATATATATATATATATATATATATATATATATACATATATATATATATATATATATATATATATATATATATATATATATATATATATATTTTTTTTTTTATTTTATTTTTTTATACGTGTTTACATCATTTCATGTGTATTTTGTATATATATTTCTATAGAAATCTACGTTGATTTATGAGTATTCGTAAATAGATTTTGAAATAAATTTACACTGTTTTATGTGTTTTTTGCATATTTTTTCAATACAAATTTACCTTATTGTATATGCATTTTGTATATTAATATTAATACAAATTTAATTATGCAATATGTATTTTTGTATATGTATTTTTAAAAAAATATTCCTTATTTTATGGGTATTTTGCATTTTTATTTTCATACAAATTCACATTATTTTATTTATATTCTGTTTTTTTTTTTTTTTTAACAATTTTACATTATTCTATGTGTATTTTGTATATCTATTTTTATACGTATTTACTTAATTTTATGTGTATTTTGTAAATATATTTTTATAGAAATCTACGTTATATTATGTGTATTCGTATATATATTTTGAAAGGAATTTACATTGTTTTATATGTATTTTTGCATATCTCTTTCAATACAAGTTTACCTTATTGTATGTGCATTTTGTATATCTATTTCAATACAAATTTAAATATTTTATGTGTATTTTGGTATATATATTTTTATAAGAAATGCGCTATTTAATGGGAATTTTGAATCTTTATTTTCATACAAATTTACATTATTTTATTAATATTCGGTGTATTTATTTTGATACGATTTCACATTATTCTATTTGTTTTTTGTATATATTTTTTTTATACATATTTACATTATTTAATGTGTATCTTGCATATATATTTCATACAAATTTATTATCTATTATTTATTTTCATACAAATACACATTCCTTTCATGATATTTTGTTTATTTATTTTGACACGAGTTTACCTAGATATGTATTTTGTATATATATTTTTATACGTATTTACATAATTTCATGTGTATTTTGTATATATATTTCTATAGAAATCTACGTTATTTTATGTGTATTCGTATATATATTTTGAAACAAATTTACTTTGTTTTATATGTATTTTTGAATATCTCTTTCAATACATATTTACCTTACTGTATATGCATTTTGTATATTTATTTCAATACAAATTTAAATATTTTATGTGTATTTTGGTATATATATTTTTATAAAAAATGCGCTATTTTATGGGAATTTTGCATCTTTCTTTTCATACAAATTTACATTATTTTATTGATATTCTGTGTATTTATATTGATAGGATTTTACATTATTCTATTTCTTTTTTGTATATATTTTTTTTATACACATTTACATTATTTAATGTGTATCTTGCATATATATTTTATACAAATTTACGATATTTTAAGCGTATTTGTTTATATATTTTCATTCAAATTTACATTATTTTATGTGTATTTTGTATATCTATTTCAATACAAATTTACCTAATTTTATGAGTATTTTGTATATTCCTTTTCATACAAATTTTAAATATTTTTGTGTATTTTTGTATATAGTTTTATACAAATTTAGGTTATTTTATGTACGCATTTACATTATTTAATGTGTGTTTTGTATATATGTTTTTATGCAAATTTACTTTATTTTATGTGCATTTTTGTACATATATATTTTTTTAGAAATTTGCGTTATTTTATGTGTATTTGTATATGTTTTCTCATACAAATTTACATTATTTTATTGCTATTTTGTTTATTTATTTTGATACGAATGAAAATAGATATACAAAATATACATAAAATAGACTAAATTTGTATTGAAATATATATACAAAATACATAAAATAATGTAAATTTGTATCAAAATTTTTTAACAGATGCGCATAAAATAACGTAAATTTGTTTTAAAATATACAAAATACACATTAAATAATGTAAATATGTATAAAAAAATATATACAAAACACAAATAGAATAATGTAAAAGCGTATCAAAATAAATACACGGAATATTAATAAAACAATGTAAATTTGTATGAAAATAAAGATGCAAAATACCCATTAAATAACGCATTTTTTATAAAAATATATATACCAAAATAAACATGAAAAAATTATTTGTATTAAAATAAATATACAAAATACACATACAATAAGATAAATCTGTATTGAAATAGATATGCAAAATACATATAAAACAATGTAAATTTGTTTCAAAATATATATACGAATACACATAAAATAACGTAGATTTGTATAAAAATATATATACAAAATACACATAAAATGAAGTAAATACGTATAAGAAAATGTATACAAAATACACATAAAATAATGTAAATTCGTATCAAAATAAATAAACAAAATACCAATAAAAGAATGTGTTTTTGTATAAATATAAATATACAAAATACACATAAAATAACGTAAATTTGTATAAAACTATATACAAAAATACAAAAAAGTAATTAAATTCGTATGAAAATAGATATACAAAATACAGATAAAATAAGATAAATTTGAATTGAAATGTATATACAAAATACATAAAATATTGTAAATTTGTATCAAAATATTTATAAAAATACATATAATAACGTAAATTTGTTTAAAAATATATAAACAAAATACAGATTAAGTAATGTAAATACGTATAAAAAATACGTACAAAATACACATATAATCATGTAATTCGTATCAAACTAAATAAACAAAATATCAATAAAATAATGTAAATTTGTATGAGAAAACATATACAAATACATATAAAATAACGCTAATTTCTATAAAAATATATGTCCAAAAATGAACGTAAAATAAAGTAACTTTGGATAAAAATATATATATAAAACACACATTAAATAATGTAAACGCGTACATAAAATAACCTAAATTTGTATAAAACTATATACAAAAATACACAAAAATAGTTTAAATTTATATGAAAAGAAATATACAAAATACACATAAAATTATGTTAATTTGTATTGAAATAGATATACAAAATACACTTAAAATAATGTAAATTTGAAAGAAAATATATATGAAAATATACATATAATAACGTAAATTTATATTATTAAATAATATAAATATGTATAAAAAAATATATACAAAACACAAATAGAATAATGTAAAATCATCTCAAAATATATACACAGAATATTAATAAAGTAATGTAAATTTGTATGAAAATTAAGATGCAAAATATCTATAAAATAACGCTTTTTTTTATAAAATTATTGATACCAAAATACACATAAAATATTTGAATTTGTATTAAAATAAATATACAAAATGCACATACAATAAGGTAAATTTGTATTGAAATAGATATGCAAAATACATATAAAATAATGTAAATTTGTTTCAAAATATATATACGAATAACATAAAATAACGTAGATTTCTATAAAAATACATATACAAAATACACATAATATTAAGTAAATACGAATAAAAAAATGTATACAAAATACACATAAAATAATGTAAATTCGTATAAATGTAAATAAACAATATACCAATAAAAGAATGTGTATTTGTATAAATATAAATATACAAAATGCACATAAAATAACGTAAATTTATATAAAACTATATACATAAAATAACGCAAATTTCTATAAAAATATATGTACAAAAATGAACATAAAATAAATTTGCATAAAAATATATATACAAAACACACTTTAGATAATGTAAATGAGTATAAAAATATGTATACAAAATACCTATGAAATAATCTAAATTCGTATCGAATTAAATTAAGAAAATACCAATAAAATAATGTAATTTTGGATGAAAATATATATACAAAATACACATAAAATAACCTAAATACAAATACAAATATACACATAAAATAATTTAAAATTGAATGAAATAAATATACAAAATAAACATAAAATAAGGTAACCTAAAGATAACCTAAGATAACCTAAATACAAATACAAAAATACACATTAAATAATTTAAAATTGAATGAAATAAATATACAAAATAAACATAAAATAAGGTAAATTTGTAATAAAATATATGTAAGAATACACATAAAATAATATAAATTTGTATGAAAATATATATGCAAATACACATAAAATGACATGAGTTTGTATAAAATTTGTTTCAAAATATATACGAATACACACAATAAAATAACGTAAATTTTTATGAAAATGTATATATAAAATACACATAAAATAATTTAAATACGTAGAAAAATATATATACAAAATACACATAAAATAATGTAAATTCGTAAAAAATTAAATACACAAAATTCCAATAAAATAATGTATATTTGTAGGAAAATATATATACAAAAAACATATAAAATAACTAAAATTTGTATAAAAATATATACAAAAATACACATAAATATTTTAAATTTGTTTGAAAATAGATATGCAATTACACATAAAGTTAGGCAAATTTGTATTGAAATACATATACAAAACTCACAAAAAATAATGTAAATTTGTATGAAAATATATAAACAAATACATATAAAATAACGTAATTTTGGATAAAATATATATACAAAATATACATTAAATATTTTAAATATGTATAAAAATATATTATATTATATATATTTTTATTGATATTTGCGTTATTTATGTGTATTTTGTATATGTTTTCTCATAGAAATTTATATTATTTTATTGGTATTTTGTCTATTTATTTTGATACGAATTACATGATTATTTGTGTATTTTGTACATTTTTTTATACGTATTTACATTATTTAATGTGTATTTTGTTTATATATTTTTATACAAATTTACGTTATTATATGTGTATTTGTATAAGTATTTTGATACAAATTTACATTATTTTATGTATTTTCTATTTCTATTTCAATTCAAATTTAGCTTATTTTATGTGTATTTTGTATATCTATATATTTTAATACAAAATCAAATATTTTATGTTTTTTCGTATATATATTTTTATAAAAAATGCGTTATTTTATGTGTATTTTGCATCTTAATTTTCATACAAATTTACATTATTTTATTAATATTTTCTGTATTTATTTTGATACGATTTTACATTATTTTATTTGTGTTTTGTATATATTTTTTTATACATATTTATATTATTTAATGTGTTTTTTGTATATATATTTGATACATATTTACGTTATTTTAAGTTATTTTATGTGTATTTGTTTATATATTTTGACACAAATTTACAATATTTCATCTGTATTTTGTATATATATTTCAAAAGAAAGTTACCTAGTTTTATGAGTATTTTGAATATCTATTTTCATACAAACTCAAATTATTTTTATGTATTTTTGTATATATTTCAATACAAATTTTAGTTATGTTATGTGTATTTTGAAAATCTATTTTCATTCAAATATATATTATTTTATTGGTATTTTGATGATTTGTATTGATACGAATTTACATTATTTTATATGTACTTTGTATATATATTTTTATACGCATTTACATTATTTAATATTTATTTTGAATATATAATTTTATACAAATTCATGGTATTTTATGTGTATTTGTATATATATTTTCATATAAATTTACATTATTTTATGTGTATTTTGTACATATATTTCATTACAAATTTACCTTATTTTATGTTTATTTGTATGTGTATTTTGTACATTTATATTTATACAAATACACATTCTTTTATTGGTATTTTGTTTATTTATTTTGTTTCGAATTTACATTATTTTATGTGTATTTTGTTTACATTTTTTTATACGTATTTACTTAATTTTATGTGTATTTTGTATATATATTTTTTTAGAAATCTACGTTATTTTATGTGTATTCGTATATATATTTTGAAACAAATTTACATTGTTTTATATGTATTTTTGCATATCTCTTTCAATAGAAGTTTACCTTATTGTATGTGCATTTTGTATATTTATTTCAATACAAATTTAAATATTTTATGTGTATTTTGGTATATATATTTTTATAAGAAATGTGCTATTTGATGGGAATTTTGCATCTTTATTTTCATTCAAATTTACATTATTTTATTAATATTCGGTGTATTTATTTTGATACAATTTTACATTATTCTATTTGTTTTTTGTATATATATTTTTGTGTATTTTTGTATATAGTTTTATACAAATTTAGGTTATTTCATGTACGCATTTACATTATTTAATGTGTGTTTTGTATATATATTTTTATGCAAATTTTCTTTATTTTATGTGCATTTTTGTACATATATTTTTTTAGATATTTGCGTTATTTTATTGCTATTTTATTGTTATTATATGTATTTTTATAAATATTTTGATACAAATTTACATTATTTTATGTATTTTGTATATACATTTCAATTCAAATTTGGCTTATTTTATCTGTATTTTGTATATCTATTTTCATACGAATTTAATTACTTCTGTGTATTTTTGTATATAGTTTTATACAAATTTACGTTATTTTATTTGTATTTTGTATATTTATATTTATACAAATACACATTCTTTTATTGGTATTTTGTTTATTTATTTTGATACGAATTTACATTATTTTATGTGTATTTTGTATACATTTTCTTATACGTATTTACTTCATTTTAAGTGTATTTTGTATATATATTTTTATACAAATCTACGTTATTTTATGTGTATTCGTATATATATTTTGAAACAAATTTACATTGTTTTATATGTATTTTGCATATCTATTTCAATACAGATTTACCTTATTGTATGTGTGTTTTGTATATTTATTTTAATACAAATTAATTTTTTCATGTGTATTTTGGTATATATATTTTTATAAAAAATGCGTTATTTAATAGGTATTTTGCATCTTTATTTTCATACAAATTTACATTGTTTTATTAATATTCTGTGTATTTATTTTGATACGATTTTACATTATTCTATTTCTGTTTTGTATATATTTTTTTATACATATTTACATTATTTAGGGTGTATTTTGTATATTTTAAAACAAATTTACGCTATTTTATGCGCATCTGTTAAAATATTTTGATACAAATTTACATTATTTTATGTATTTTGTATATATATTTCAATACAAATTTAGTTTATTTTATGTATATTTTGTATATCTATTTTCATTCGTAACAAAATAAATAAACAAAATAGCAGTAAAATAATGTAAATTTGTATGAGAAAACATATACAAATACACATAAATATATGTACAAAAATGCACATAAAATAAAGTAAATTTCCATAAAAATATATATGCAAAACACACATTAAATAATGTAAATGCTTACATAAAATAACCTAAATTTGTATAAAACTATATACAAAAATACACAAAAATATTTAAAATTTGTATGAAAAGAAATATACAAAATACACATAAAATTAGGTAAATTTGTATTGAAATACATATACAAAATACACATAAAATAATGTAAATTTGAATGAAAATATATAAACAAATACACTTAAAATAACGTAAATTTGTATAAAATATATATGCAAGATATATATTAAATAATGTAAATGTGAATAAAAAAATTATATACAAAAAAGAAATAGAATAATGTAAAATCCTATCAATATAAATACACAGAATATCAATAAAATAATGTAAATTTGTATGAAAAGAAATATGCAAAACTCCCATAAAATAGCGCATTTTTTTATAAAAATATATATACCAAAATACACATAAAATATTTAAATTTGTATTGAAATAAATATACAAAATGCATATACAGTAAGGTAAATATGTATTGAAAGAGATATTCAAAAATACATATAAAACAAAGTAAATTTGTTTCAAAATATATATACGAATACACATAAAATAACGTAGATTTCTATAGAAATATATATACAAAATACACATGAAATTATGTAAATACGTATAAAAATATATATACAAAATACATATCTAGGTAAATTCGTGTCAAAATAAATAAACAAAATATCATGAAAAGAATGTGTATTTGTATGAAAATAAATAATAGATAATAAATTTGTATGAAATATATATGCAAGATACACATTAAATAATGTAAATATGTATAAAAAAATATATACAAAAAACAAATAGAATAATGTGAAATCGTATCAAAATAAATACACCGAATATTAATAAAATAATGTAAATTTGTATGAAAATAAAGATGCAAAATTCCCATCAAATAGTGCATTTCTTATAAAAATATATACCAAAATACACATAAAATATTTAAATTTATATTGAAATAAATATACAAAATGCACATACAATAAGGTAAACTTGTATTGAAAGAGATATGCAAAAATACATATAAAGCAATGTAAATTTGTTTCAAAATATATATACGAATACACATAAAATAACGTAGATTTCTATAAAATATATATACAAAATACACATAAAATTAAGTAAATACGTATAAAAATAGATATACAAAATACACATAGAATAATGTAAAATTGTTTAAAAAAAAATAAACAGAATATAAATAAAATAATGTAAATTTGTATGAAAATAAAAATGCAAAATACCCATAAAATAAAGAATATTTTTATAAAAATACATATACAAAAATACACATAGCATAATTAAATTTGTATTAAAATTAATATACAAAATGCATATACAATAAGGTAAATTTGTATTGAAAAAATATGCAAAATACAAGTAAAACAGTGTAAATTTTTTTCAAAATCTATATACGAATACTCATAAATCAACGTAGATTTCTCTAGAAATATATATACAAAATACACATCAAATGATGTAAACACGTATAAAAATATATATATAAAATACACATTAAATAATGTAAATTCGTGTCAAAATAAATAAACACAATATCAATAAAAGAATGTGTATTTGTATGAAAATAGATATACAATATACACATAAAATCAAGTAATTTTGTATAAAACTATATACAAAAATACACAAAAATAATTTTAATTTGTATGAAAATAAATATACAAAATACACATAAAATTAGGTAAATTTGTAATAAAATACATTTACAAAATACACATAAAATAATGTAAATTTGAATGAAAATATATAAACAAATACACTTAAAATAACGTAAATTTGTATAAAATATATATAAAAAATACACATTAAATAATGTAAATATGTATAAAAAAATATATACAAAACACAAATAGAATAATATAAAATCGTATCAAAATAAATACACAGAATATTAATAAAATAATGTAAATTTGTATGAAAATTAAGATGCAAAATACCCATAAAATAACGCATTTTTTTATAAAAATATATATACCAAGACACATAAAATATTTGAATTTGTATTAAAATAAATATACAAAATGCACATACAATAAGGTAAATTTGTATTGAAATAGATATGCAAAATACATATAAAACCATGTAAATTTTTTTCAAAATATATATACGAATACACATAAAATAACGTAGATTTCTATGAAAATAAATATACAAAATACACATAAAATGAGGTAAATACGTATAAAAAAAGGTATACAAAATACACATAAAATAATGTAAACTCGTATGAAAATAAATAAACAAAATACTAATAAAAGAATGTGTATTGTATAAATATAAACGTAGAAAATACAAATAAAATAACGTAAATTTATATAAAACTATATGCAAAAATACACAAAAGTAATTAAATTTGTGTGAAAATAGATATACAAAATACATGTGTATTTTGTATATTTATTTTCATACAAATTGAAATTATTTTTGTTCATTTTTTTATATTTCATACAAATTTTCGTTATTTTATGTGTATTATGTATATTTATTTTTTCTACAAATATACGTTCTTTTATCTGAATTTTGTTTATTGAATTTGAAACGAATTTACCTTATTTTGTATATCTCTTTTCATACAAATTAAAATACTTCTGTGTATTTTTGTATATAGTTTTATATAAATTTACGTTATTTTATGTGTATTTTGTATATTTATATTTATACAAATACACATTCTTTTATTGGTATTTTGTATATTTATTTTGATACGAATTTACATTATTTTATGTGTATTTTGTATACATTTTTTTATACGTATTTACTTCATTTTATGTGTATTTTGTATATATATTTTTATAGAAATCTACGTTATTTTATGTGTATTCGTATATATATTTTGAAACAAATTTACATTGTTTTATATGTATTTTGCATATCTATTTCAATAAAAATTTACCTTATTGTATGTGTTTTTTATATATTTATTTTAATTCAAATTTAATTTTTTCATGTGTATTTTAGTATATATATTTTTATAAATAAAAAAAAATGCGTTATTTTATGGGTATTTTGCCTCTTTATTTTCATTCAAATTTACATTATTTTATTAATATTCTGTGTATTTATTTTGATACGATTTTACATTATTCTATTTGTGTTTTGTATATATTTTTTTTATACAAATTTACGTTATTTTAATTGTATTTGTTTATGTCTTTTCATTCATATTTACATTATTTTATGTGTATTTTGTATATGTATTTCAATACAAATTTACCTAATTTTATGTGTATTTTGTATATTTAATTTCATACAAATTTAAAATATTTTTGTGTATTTTTGTATATATTTTGATACAAATTTAGGTTATTTTATGTGTATTTTGTATATCTATTTTTATACAAATACACATTCTTTTATTGATATTTTGTTTATTTATTTTAACGCGAATTTACAGTATTTAATGTGTATTTTGTATATATATTTTTATACGTATTTACATCATTTCATGTGTATTTTGTATATATATTCCTTTAGAAATCAACGTTATTTTATGTGTATTCGTATATATATTTTGAAACAAATTTACACTGTTTTATGTGTATTTTGCGTTTTTTTTTCAATACAAACTTACCTTATTGTATGTGCATTTTGTATATTAATTTTAATACAAATTTAATTATTCTATGTGCATTTTTGTATATGTATTTTTAAAAAAAAATGCTTTATTTTATGGGAATTTTGCATCTTTATTTTCATACAAATTTAAATTATTTTATTGATATACTGTGTACTTATTTTGATACGATTTTACATTATTCTATGTATAACAAAAATAAATACAGAATACACAAAAATAGATATGCAAAATACATATAAACAATGTAAATTTGTTTCAAAATATATATACGAATACACATGAAATAAGGATTTTGTATATATATTTCAATTCAAATTTTGCTTATTTTGTGTGTATTTTGTATATCTATTTTCATACAAATTTAATTACTTCTGTGTATTTTTGTATATAGTTTTATACAAATTTACGTTATTTTATGTGCATTTTGTATATTTATATTTATACAAATACACATTCCCTTATTGGTATTTTGTTTATTTATATTTATACGAATTTACATTATTTTATGTGTATTTTGTATACATTTTTGATTCGTATTTACTTAATTTTATTTGTATTTTGTATATATATATTTATAGAAATCTACGTTATTTTATGTGTATTGGTATATATATTTTGAAACATATTTACATTGTTTTATATGTATTTTGCATATCTATTTCAATACAAATTTACCTTATTGTATGTGCATTTTGTATATTTATTTTAATACAAATTCAAATATTTTATGTGTATTTTGGTATATATAATTTTATAAAAAATGCGTTATTTTATAGGTATTTTGCATCTTAGTTTTCATACAAATGTACATTATTTTATTAATATTCTGTGTATATATTTTGATACGATTTTATATTATATTATTTGTGTTTTGTATATATTTTTTTATACATATTTTCATTATTTAATGTGTATTTTTATATATATTTTATTCAAATTAACGTTATTTTAAGTGTATTTGTTTATATAATTTCATTCAAATTTACATTATTTTAAGTGTATTTTGTATATCTATTTCAATACAAATTTACCTAATTTTATGTGTATTTTGTATATTTATTTTCATACAAATTTAAATTATTTTAGTGTTTTTTTGTATATATATATATATATATATATATATATATATATATATATATATATATATATATATATATATATATATATATATATATATATATATATATATATATATATATATATATATATAGAGTAAATTTCTATGAAAATATATATTCAAAATACATATAAAATTATGTAAATAAGTATAAAAATATATATATCAAATACACCTAAAAAAATGAAAAATCGTATCAAAATAAATAAACAAAATTCCGATAAAAAACGCATATTTGTAGGAAAATAAATATACAAAATACACATAAAATTACGAAAATTTGAATAAAAATATATACAAAAAAACAAAAAAATAAATTTCAATTTGTATGAAAATAGATATAAAAAATACACATATAATTAGTTAAATTTATATTTAAATACATGTACAAAATACACATAAAATAATGTAAATTTGCACGTTCTTTTATCGGAATATTGTTTATTGATTTTAATACGAATTTTCATTATTTTAGGTGTATTTGATATATATATATATATATATATATATATATATATATATATATATATATATATATATATATATATATATATATATATATATATATATATATATATATATATATATATATATATATATATATATATATATATATATATATATATTTTTTATACTTATTTACATAATTTTATATGTATTTTTAATATATATTTTCATAGAAATTTACTCTATTTTATGTGTATTCGTATATATATTTTGATACAAATTTACATTATTTATGTGTATTTCGCATATCTATTTCAATACAAATTTTCTTTATTGTATGTGCCTTTTGTATATTTATTTTGATACAAATTTAATTATTTTATGTGTATTTTCGTATATATATTTTTAAACAAATATGCGTTATTATATGGGTATTTTGCATCTTTATTTTCATACAAATTTACATTATTTTATTGATAGTCTGTTTATTTATTTTGATACAATTTTACGTTATTCTGTGTATTTTGTATACATATTTTTAGACATATTTACATTATTTAATGTATATTTTGTACATATATTTTATGGAAATTTACGTTATCTTATGTGTATTTGTTTATATAGTTTCATACAAATTTACATTATTTTATGTGTATTTTGTATATGTATTTCAATAAAAATTTGCCTAATTTCACGTGTATTTTGCATATCTATTTTCAAACAAAATTAAAAAAAATTTGTGTATTTTTTAATATATTTTTATACAAATTTTTGTGATTTTATTTGTATTTTGTATATATATTTTCCTACAAATATACATTCTTTTAGAGGAAATTTTGTTTATTTATTTTGATACGAATTTACATTATTTTATGTGTATTTTGTATATATATTTTTCTATGTATTTACATTATTTAACGTGTATTTTGTATATATATTTTCATAAAAATTTACGTTATTTTATTGTGTGTATTCGTATATATTTTGATGCAAATTTACTTTATTTTATGTGCTTTTTGCATATCTATTTCAATAAAAATCTACCTTATTGTATGTGTATTTTTTATATTTATTTTAATACAAATTTAATTATTTTATGTGTATTTTTGTATATATATTTTTTTTTAAATGAGTTATTTTATGGGTATATTGCATCTTTAATTTTATAAATTTTTAAATTACGTACATATCTTTTATACGTATTTACATTATTTAATGTGTATTTTGTTTATATATTTTTATACAAATTTACGTTATTATATGTGTATTTGAATATATATTTTGATACAAATTTACATTATTTTATGTATTTTCTATATTTATTTCAATTCAAATTTAGCTTATTTTATGTCTTTTGTATATCTATTTTCATACATTTTTTTTTGTTTATTTTTGTATATAGTTTTATACAATTTTACGTTATTTTATGTGTATTTTGTATATTTATATTTATACAAGTGCACATTCTTTTATTGGCATTTAGTTTATTTATTTTGATACGAATTTACATTATTTTATGTGTATTTTGCATACATTTTCTTATACGTATTTTCTTCATTTTATGTGTATTTTGTATATATATTTTTATAGAAATCTACGTTATTTTATGTGTATTCGTATATATATTTTGAAAGAAATTTACATTGTTTTATATGTATTTTGCATATCTATTTCAATACAAATTTACCTTATTGTATGTTCATTTTGTATATCTATTGTAATACAAATTGAAATATTTTATGTGTATTTTGGTATATTTATTTTCATAAAAAATGCGTTGTTTTATGGGTATTTTGCATCTTTATTTTCATACAAATTTACATTATTTTATTAATATTCTGTGTATTTATTTTGATACTATTTTACATTATTCTATTTGTCTTTTGTGTATATTTTTTTAAACATATTTACATTATTTAATGTGTATTTTATATATATATTTCATACAAATTTACGTTTTTTTAAGTGTATTTGTTTATATATTTTCATTCAAATTTACATTATTTTATGTGTATTTTGTATATGTATTTCAATACAAATTTACCTAATTTTATGTGTATTTTGTATATTAATTTTCATACAAATTTAAATTATTTTTTGTGTATTTTTGTATAGAGTTTTATACAAATTTACAATATTTAATGTATATTTTGTATATTTTTTTTATCACAAATACACATTCTTTTATTGATATTTTGTTTATTTATTTTGACACGAATTTACATTATTTAATGTGTATTGTGTATATATATTTTTATAATTATTTACGTCATTTCATCTATTTTTTGTATATATATTTCTATAGAAATCTACGTTATTTTATGTGTATTCGTATATATATTTTGAAACAAATATACATTGTTTTATGTGTATTTTGCATATTCTTTCAATACAAATTTACCTTATTGTATGTATATATATATATATATATATATATATATATATATATATATATATATATATATATATATATATATATATATATATATATATATATATATATATATATATATATATATATATATATATATATATATATATTCCTACAAATATACATTCTTTTATTGGAATTTTGTTTATTTATTTTGATACGAATTTACATTATTTTATGTGTATTTTGTATATGTATTTTTCTAAGTATTTACATTATTTTATGTGTATTTTGTATATATATTTTCATAAAAATTTACGTTATTTTATTGTGTGTATTTGTATCTATTTTGATACAAATTTACATTATTTTATGTGTATTTTGCATTTCTATTTCAATACAAATTTACCTTATAGTATGTGTATTTTGTATATTTATTTTAATACAAATTTAATTATTTTATGTGTATTTTTGTATATATTTTTTTTAAATATGAGTTATTTTATGTGTATTTTGTATATCTATTTTCATACAAATTTAATTACTTTTGTGTATTTTTGTATATACTTTTATATCAATTTACGTTATTTTGTGTATTTTGTATATTTATATTTATACAAATACACATTCTTTTATTAATATTTTCTTTATTTATTTCGATACGAGTTTACATTATTATATGTGTATTTTGTACACATTTTTTTATACGTATTTACTTCATTTTATGTGTATTTTGTATATATATCTTTATAGAAAATCTATTTCAATAAAAATTTACCTTATTGTGTGTGCATTTCGTATATTTATTTTAATACAAATTCAAATATTTTATGTGTGTTTTGGTATATATATTTTTATAAAAAAATGCGTTATTTTATGGGTATTTTGCATCTTTATTTTCATGCAAATTTATATTATTTTATTAATATTCTGTGTACTTATTTTGATACGATTTTACATTATTCTATTTGTGTTTTGTATATATTTTTTTATACATATTTACATTATTTAATGTGTATTTTGTATATATATTTCATACAATTTTACGTTATTTTAAGTGTATTTGTTTATATATTTTCCTTGAAACTTACATTATTTTATGTGTATTTTGTATATGTATTTCAATACAAATTTGCCTATTTTTATGTGTATTTTGCATATCTATTTTCAAACAAATTTAAATAATTTTTGTGTGTTTTTGTATTTATTTTTATACAAATTTTAGTTATTTTATTTGTATTTTCTATATATATTTTCCTACAAATATACATTCTTATATATGAAATATATAAATATATTCTGATACGAATTTACTTTATTTTATGTGTATTTTGTATATATATTTTTCTACGTATTTACATTATTTTATGTGTATTTTGTATATATATTTTCATAAAAATTTACTTTATTTTATTGTGTGTATTCGTATATAATTTGATACAAATTTTATACAAATTCATGTTATTTTATGTGTATTTGTATATATATTTTCATACAAATCTACATTATTTTATGTGCATTTTTACATATATTTCATTACAAATTTACCTTATTTTATGTTTATTTTGAATATTTATTTTCTTAAATTTTTAATTATTCTATGTGTATATATGTATTTGTATTTAGGTTATTTTATGTGTATTTTCTATATATATTTTCATCAAAAATTACATTATTTTATTGGTATTTTGTTAGTTTAATTCGATACGAATTTAGATTATTTAATAGGTATTTTGTATACATATTTTTATACGCATTTACATTATTTAATGTGTGTTTTGTATATTTATTTTTATGCAAATCTACTTTATTTTATGTGTATTTGTATAAATATAAATCTACAAAATGCACATAAAATAAGGTAAATTTATGTAAAACAATATATAAAGATACACAAAAGTAATTAAATTTGTATGAAAATGAAAATACACACAAAATAAGATTAATTTGAATTGAAAAATATGTACAAAATACATAAAATAAAGTAAATTTGTATCAAAATATTTTTACAAATACACATATAATTACGTAAATTTTATATAAAAATATATAAACAAAATACACATTAAATATTATAATTACGTATAAAAAATATATACAAAATACACATATAATCATTTAATTCGTATCAAAATAAATAAACAAAATACCAATAAAATAATGTAAATTTTTATGAGAAAACATATACAAAATACACATAAAATAAATAAATTTCTATAAAAATATATGTACAAATAGGACATAAAATAAATTTGCATTAAAAAATATATACAAAACACACATTACATAATGTAAATGAGTATAAACATATGTATACAAAATACCTATGAAAAAATCTAAATTCGTATCGAGGTAAATAAAGAAAATACCAATAAAATACTGTAATTTTTGATGAAAATATATATAGAAAATACACATAAAATTACGTAAATACAAATATAAATATACACATAAAATAATTTAAAATTGAATGAAATAAATATACAAAATAATCATAAAATAAGGTAAATTTGTAATGAGAAATATGTAAAAATACCCGTAAAATAATATAAATTTGTATGAAAATATATATACAAATACACATAAAATAACATGAATTTGTATAAAATTTTTATCAAAATAAAAAGGAATACACACAATAAAATAATGTAAATTTTTATTAAAATATATATTCAAAATACACATAAAATAATGTAAATACGTAGAAAAATATATATACAAAATACACATAAAATAATGTAAACTCGTATCAAAATAAATAAACAAAATTATAATAAAAGATTGTATATTTGTAGGAAAATATATATACAAAATACAAATAACTAAAATTTGTATAAAAATAAATACAAAAATACACAAAAATAATTTAAATTTGTTTGAAAATAGATATGCAAAATACACATAAAGTTAGGCAAAATTGTATAGAAATACATATACAAAATAAACATAAAATAATGTAAATTTGTATGAAAATATATAAACAAATACACATAAAATAACGTAAATTTGGATAAAATATAAATACAAAATATACATTAAATAATGTAAATATGTATAAAATAGTTATACAAAATACACATAGAATAATGTTAAATCGTATCAAAATAAATAAACAGAATATCAATAAAATAATTTAATTTTGTATGAAAATTAAGATGCAAAATACCCATATAATAACGCATATATGCATAAAAATATATATTCAAAAATAAACATGAAATAATTAAATTTGTATTGAAATAAATATACAAAATGCATATACAATAAAGTAAATTTGTATTGAAATACATATGCAAAATACACATCAATAATGTAAATTTGTATCAAAATATATATACGAAGACACATAAAATAGAGTAAATTTCTATGAAAATATACATACAAAATACATATAAAATGATGTAAATAGTATAAAAATATATATACCAAATACACCTAAAATAATGTAAATTCGTATCAAAATAAACAAACAAAATTCCGTTAAAGAACGTATATTTGAAAGAAAATAAATATACAAAATACACATAAAATAACGATAATTTGTATAAAAATATATACAAAAAAAACAAAAATAATTTCAATTTTTATGAAAATTGATATACAAAATACACATATAATTAGTTAAATTTGTACAAATTTGTACATGTACAAAATACACATAAAATAATGAAAATTTGTATGAAATGAAAACAAATAGACATAAAATAACGTACATCTGTATTAAATATATATACAAAATACACATAGAAAATAATGTAAAATCGTATCAAAATAAATACACAAAATATCAATAAAATAATGTAAATTTGTATGAAAATAAAGATGCAAAATACCAATAAAATAAAGCATATTTTTATAAAAATACATATACATAAATACATATTCAATAATGAAATTTGTAGTAAAATTAATATACAAAATGCACATACAATAAGGTAAATTTTTATTAAAAAAAATATGCAAAATACACATAAAACAATGTAAATTTGTTTCAAAATATATATACGAATACACATAAAATAACGCAGATTTCTATAGAAATATATATACAAAATACACTTGAGATGCTGTAAATACGTATAAAAATATATATACAAAATAGACATTAAATAATGTAAATTCGTGTCAAAATAAATAAACAAAATATCAATAAAAGAATTTGTATTTGTATGAAAATAGATATACAAAATACACATAAAATAACGTAAATTTGTATAAAACTATATACAAAATTACACAAAAATAATTTAAATTTGTTTGAAAATAAGTATACAAAATACACAAAAAATTTGGTAAATTTGTATTGAAATACATTTACAAAATACACATAAAATAATGTAAATTTGAATGAAAATATATAAACAAATACACTTAAAATAACGTAAATTTGTATAAAATATATATACAAAATACACATTAAGTAATGTAAAAATGTATAAAAAAATATATACAAAACCCAAATAGAATAATGTAAAATCGTAACAAAATAAATACACAGAATATTAATAAAATAATGTAAATTTGTATGAAAATAAAGGAGCAAAATATCCATAAAATAACGCTTTTTTTTAATATATATACCAAAAGACATAAAAAATTAAAATTTGTATTAAAATAAATATACAAAATGCACATACAATTAGGTAAATTTATATTGATATGCAAAATACATATAAAACAATGTAAAATTTGTTTCAAAATATATATACGAATACACATAAAATAACGTAGATTTCTATAAAAATATATATACAAAATACACATAAAATAAAGTAAATACGTATAAAAAAATGTACACAAAATACACATAAAATAACGTAAATTCGTATCAAAATAAATAAACAAAATACCAATAAAAAAATGTGTATTTGTATAAAAATAAATAAACAAAATACACATAAAATATCGTAAATTTATATAAAACTATATACAAAAATACACAAAAGTAGTTAAATTTGTATGAAAATAGATATACAAAATACACATATATATATATATATATATATATATATATATATATATATATATATATATATATATATATATATATATATATATATATATATATATATATATATATATATATATATATATATATATATATATATATATATATATATATATATATATATATATATATATATATATATATATATATATATATATATATATATATACAAAATACATCAAATAATGTAAATTTGTTTCAAAATATTTATACAAATACACATATAACGTAAATTTGTATAAAAACACATAAACAAAATACACATTAAATAATGTAAATACGTATAAAAAAATATGTAGAAAATACACATATAATCATGTAATTCGTATCAAAATAAATAAACAAAATACCAATAATATAATGTAAATTTGTATGAGGAAACATACAAAATACATATAAAATAACGCTAATCTCTTTAAAAATATATGTACAAAAATGCACATCAAATAAAGTAAATTTGCATCAAAATATATATACAAAACACACATTAAATAATGTAAATGCGTATAAAAAAATGTATAAAAAATACCTTTGAAATAATCTAAATTCGTATCGAATTAAATTAACAAAATACCAATAAAATAATGTAGTTTTGGATGAAAATGTATATAGAAAATACAAATAAAATAACCTAAATACAAATACAAATATACACATAAAATAATTTAAAATTGCATGAAATGAATATATGAAACAAACATAAAATAAGGTAAATTTGTAATGCAATATATGTAAAAATACACATAAAATAATTTAAATTTGTATGAAAATATGTATTCAAATACACATAAAATAACATGAATTTGTATAAAATTTGTATCAAAATATATACGAGAGCACACAATAAAATAACGTAAATTTTTATGAAAATAGATATCCAAAATACACATAAAATAATGTAAATACGTAGAAACATATATATACAAAATACACATAAAGTAATGGAAATTCGTATCAAAATAAATAAACAAAATTGCAATAATAGAATGTATATATGTAGGAAAATATATATACAAAATACAAATAAAATAACTAAAATTTGTATAAAAATTTATACAAAAATACGCAAAAATAATTTTAATTTGTTTGAAAATAGATAGGCAAAATACACATAAAATTAGGCAAATTTGGATTGAAATACATATACAAAACACTCATAAAATAATGTAAATCTATATGAAAATATATAAACAATGTATTTAAATACATTTACAAAATACACATCAAATAGTGTAAATTTGAATTAAAATATATATACAAATACACTTAAATTAACGTAAATTTGTATAAAATATATATAAAATCACATTAAATAATGTAAATATGTATACAAAAATATATACAAAACACAAATAGAATAATGTAAAATCGTATCAAAATAAATAAACAGAATATTAATAAAATAATGTAAATTTGTATGAAAATTAAGATGCAAAATACCCCCAAAATAGCGCATTTTTTATAAAAATATATATACCAAAACACACATAAAATATTTGAACTTGTATTAAAATAAATATACGAAATGCACACACAATAAAGTAAATTTGTATTGAAATAGATATGCAAAATACATATAAAACAATGTAAAATTGTTTCAAAATATATATACGAATACACATAAAATAACGCATATTTTATAAAGATATATATACAAAATACACATAAAATGAAGTAGATACGTATAAAAAAATGTGTACAAATTACACATAAAATAATGTAAACTCGTATCGAAATAAATAAACAAAATACTAATAAAAGAATGTGTATTTGTATAAATATAAATATACAGAATACACATAAAATAACGTAAATTGATATAAAAGTATATACAAAAATAAACAAATTTATTTTATTATATGTGTATTTTGCATATCTATTTTCATACAAATTTAACTACTTTTGTGTATTTTTGTATATAGTTTTATATAAATTTACGATATTTTATGTGTTTTTGTATATTTATTTTTATACAAATACAAATTTTTTTATTGGTATTTTGTTTATTTATTTTGATACGAATTTACATTATTTTATGTGTATTTTGTATACATTTCTTTATACGTATTTACTTCATTTTATGTGTATTTTGCATATCTATTTCAATATAAATTTACCTAATTGTATACAAAATACACACAAAATTAGGTAAATTTGTATTGAAATACGTATACAAAATACACATAAAATAATGTAAATTTGAATGAAAATATATAAACAAATACACTTAAAAAAGCGTAAATTTCTATGAAATATATATATAAAATACACATTAAATAATGTAAATATGTATAAAAAAATATATACAAAAGACAAATAGAATAATGTAAAATAGTATCAAAATAAATACCCAGAATATTAATAAAATAATGTAAATTTCTATGAAAATAAAGATGCAAAATACCCATAAAACAACGCATTTTTTATGAAAATATATATACCAAAATACACATAAAATATTTAAATTTGTATTACAATAGATATACAAAATGAACATACAATAAGGTAAATTTGTATTGAAAGAGATATGCAAAATACATATAAAACAATGTAAATTTCTTTCAAAATATATATACGAATACACATAAAATAACGTAGATTTCTATAAAAATATATATACAAAATACACATAACATGAAGTAAATACGTATAAGAAAATGTATACAAAACACATAAAATAATGTAAACTCGTATCAAAATAAATAAACTAAATGCCAATAAAAGAATGTGCACTTGTATAAATATAAATATACAAAATCCACATAAAATAACGTAAAATTGTATAAAACTATATACAAAAATAAAAATAAAAAAATTGTATGAAAATAGATATACAAAAGACACTTAAAATAAGCTAAATTTGAATTAAATAAATATAGAAAATACATAAAATAATGTAAATTTGTATCAAAATATATATTCAAATACACATATAATAACGTAAATTTGTATAAAAATATATAAACAAAATACTCATTAAATAATGTAAATACGTATAAAAGATATGTACGTGATGTAAAAATTTATAAAATTAAAGATGCAATATACCCATAAAATAACTCATATTAAAAAAAATATATATACAAAAATACACATAAAATATTTAAATTTGTATTAAAATAAATATATAAAATACACATACAATAAGGTAGATTTTTATTGAAATAGATATGCAAAAAACATAAAATAAAGTAAATTTGTATCAAAATATATACGAATACACACAATAAAATAACGTAAATTTTATGAAAATATATATACAAAATACACATTAAATAATGTAAATACATAGAAAAATATATATACAAAATACACATAAAATAATGTAAATTCGTATCAAAATAAATAAACAAAATTTCCTCTAAAAGAATGTATATTTGTAGGAAAATATATATACAAAATACAAATAAAATAACAAAATTTGTATAAAAATATATACAAAAATACACAAATTTTTTTTAAATTTGTTTGAAAATAGATATGCAAAGTACACATGAAATTAGGCAAATTTTTATTAAAATACATATACAAAATACACATAAAATAATGTAAATTTGTATGAAACTATATAAACAAATACACATAAGATAACGTAAATTTCCATAAAATATATGTACAAAATATACATTAAATAATGTAAATATGTCTAAGAATATGTATACAAAATACACAGAATAACGTAAAATCGTATCAAAATAAATAAACAGACTATCAATAAAATAATGTAAACTTGTATGAAAATAAAGATGCAAAATACCCATATAATAACGCATATTTGTTTAAAAATATATATACAAAAATACACATAAAATAATTAAATTTGTATCAAAATAAATATACAAAAGGCACATACAATAAAGAAAATTTGTATTGAAACAGATATGCGAAATACACATAAATAATGTAAATTTGTATCAAAATATATATACGAATACACATAAAATAGAGTAAATTTCTATAAAAATATATATTAAAAATACATATAAAATTATTTATATAATTATAATATATATATATATATATATATATATATATATATATATATATATATATATATCAAATACACCTAAAATAATGAAAATTCGTATCAAAATCAATAAACAAAATTCCGATAAAAGAACGTACAAATTTACATTATTTTATGTGTATTTTGTACATGTATTTATATATTTTGAAACAAATTTACATTGTTTATATGTATTTTGCATATCTATTTTTGTGTATTCTGTATTTATTTTTGTTATACATGGAATAATGAAAAATCGTATCAAAATAAGTACACAGAATTTCAATAAAATAATTTAAATTTGTATGAAAATAAAGATGCAAAATACCCATAAAATAAAGCATATTTTTTTTAAAAATACATATACAAAAATACACTTAGAATAATTAAATTCGTATTAAAATTAATATACAAAATGCACATATAATAAGGTAAATTTGTATTGAAAAAAAACGAAAAATACACATAAAACAGTGTAAATTTGTTTCAAAATATATATACGAATACACATAAAATAACGTTGATTTCTATAGGAATATATATACAAAATACACATGAAATGATGTAAATACGTATAAAAATATATATACAAAATACACATTAAATACTGTAAATTCGCGTCAAAATAAATAAACAAAATATCAATAAAAGAATGTGTATTTGTATGAAAATAGATATACAAAATACACATAAAATAACCTAAATTTGTATCAAACTATATACAAAAATACACAAAAATATTTTAAATTTGTATGAAAATAAATATACAAAATACACATAAAATTAGGTACATTTGTATTGAAATACATATACAAAATACACATAAAATAATGTAAGTTTGAATGAAAATACATAAACAAATACACTTAAAATTACGTATATTTGTATAAAAAAATATATACAAAACACAAATAGAATAATGTAAAATCGTATCAAAATAAATACACAGAATATTAATAAAATAATGTAAATTTGTATGAAAATAAAGAGGCAAAATACCCATAAAATAACGCATTTTTTTATTTATAAAAATATATATACCAAAATACACATAAAAAAATTAAATTTGTATTAAAATAAATATATAAAAAACACATACAATAAGGTAAATTTGTATTGAAATAGATATGCAAAATACATATAAAACAATGTAAATTTGTTTCAAAATATATATACGAATACACATAAAATAACGTAGATTTCTATAAAAATATATATACAAAATACATATAAAATGAAGTAAATACGTATCAAAAATGTATACAAAATACACATAAAATAATGTAAATTCGTATCAAAATAAATATACAAAATACCAATAAAAGAATGTGTATTTGTATAAATATAAATATACAAAATACACATAAAATAACGTAAATTTATATAAAGCTATATACAAAAATACACAGAAGTATTTTAATTTGTATGAAAATAGATATACAAAATAAGGTAAATTCGTTTCAAATTCAATAAACAAAATTCAGATAAAAGAACGTATATTTGTAGAAAAAATAAATATACAAAATACACATAAAATAACGAAAATTTGTATGAAAATATATAAAAAAATAAACAAAAATAATTTCAATTTGTATGAAAATAAATATACAAAATACACATGTATTTTGTATATCTATTTTCACACAAATTTAATTACTTTTGTGTATTTTTGCATATAGTTTTATATAAATTTACGTTATTTTATTTGTATTTTGTATATTTATATTTATACAATACACATTCTTTTATTAGTATTTTGTTTATTTATTTTGATACGAGTTTACATTATTTTATGTGTATTTTGTATACCTTTTTTTATACGTATTTACTTCATTTTATGTGTATTTTGAATATTTATTTTCATAAAAATCTACGTTATTTTATGTGTATTCGTATATATATTTTGAAAAAAACTTACATGGTTTTATATGTATTTTGCATATCTATTTCAATACAAATTTACCTTATTGTATGTGCATTTTGTATATTTATTTTAATACAAATTCAAATATTTTATGTGTATATATATTTTGAAACAAATTTACATTGTTTTATATGTATTTTGCATATCTATTTCAATACAGATCTACCTTATTGTATGTGTATTTTGTATATTTGTTTTAATACAAATTAATTTTTTTATGTGTATTTTGGTATATATATTTTTATAAAAAAATGCGTTATTTTATGAGTATTTTGCTTCTTTATTTTCATACAAATTTACATTATTTTATTAATATTCTGTGTATTTATTTTGATACGATTTTACATTATTCTATTTGTGTTTTGTATACATTTTTTTTATACAAATTTACGTTATTTTAAGTGTATTTGTTTATGTATTTTCATTCAAATTCACATTATTTTATGTGTATTTTGTATATGTATTTCAATACAAATTTACCTAATTTTATGTGTATTTTGTATATTTATTTTCATACAAATTTAAATTATTTTTGTGAATTTTTGTATATAGTTTTATACAAATTTATGTTATCTTATGTGTATTTTGTATATTTATTTTCATACCAATACACATTCTTTTATTGATATTTTGTTTATTTATTTTGACGCGAATTTACATTATTTATTGTGTATTTTGTATATATATATTTATACGTATTTACATCCTTTCATGTGTATTTTGTATATTTATAAAAAAATGCGTTATTTTATGGGTATTTTGCATCTTTATTTTCATACAAATTTACATTATTTTATTTACATTCTGTGTATTTATTATGATACGATTTTACATTATTCTATTTGTGTTTTGTATATATATTTTTTATACATATTTACATTATTTAATGAGTATTTTGTATATATATTTTATACAAATTTACGTTAAGTGTATTTGTTTATATATTTTCATTCAAATTTACATTATTTTATGTGTATTTTGTATATATATGTCTATACAAATTTACCTAATTTTATATGTATTTTGTATATTTATTTTCATACAAATTTAATTTATTTTTGTGTATTTATATATATAGTTTTATTTAAATTTACGTTATTTTATGTGTATTTTGTATATGTATCTTCATACAAATACACATTCTTTTATTGATATTTTCCTTATTTATTTTGACACGAATTTACATTATTTAATGTGTATTTTGTATATATATTTTTATACGTATTTACATCATTTCATGTGTATTTTGTATATATATTTCTATAGAAATCTACGTTATTTTATGTGTATTCGTATATATATTTTGAAACAAATTTACATTGTTTTATATGTATTTTGCATATCTATTTCAATACAAATTTACCTTATTGTATGTGTTTTTTATATATTTATTTTAATTCAAATTTAATTTTTTTATGTGTATTTTGGTATATATATTTTTATAAATAAAAAAAATGCGTTATTTTATGGGTATTTTGCCTCTTTATTTTCATACAAATTTACATTATTTTATTAATATTCTGTGTATTTATTTTGATACGATTTTACATTATTCTATTTGTGTTTTGTACATATTTTTTTATACAAATTTAGGTTATTTTAAGAGTATTTGTTTATGTATTTTCATTCAAATTTACATTATTTTATGTGTATTTTGAGTATGTATTTCAATACAAATTTACCTAATTTTATGTGTATTTGGTATATTTATTTCCATACAAATTTAAAATATTTTTGTGTATTTTTGTATATAGTTTGATACAAATTTAGGTTATTTTATCTGTATTTTGTATATCTACTTTCATACAAATACACATTCTTTTATTGATATTTTGTTTATTTATTTTGACGCGAATGATGTAAATACGTATAAAAATATATATACAAAATACACATTAAATACTGTAAATTCGCGTCAAAATAAATAAACAAAATATCAATAAAAGAATGTGTATTTGTATGAAAATAGATATACAAAATACACATAAAATAACCTAAATTTGTATCAAACTATATACAAAAATACACAAAAATATTTTAAATTTGTATGAAAATAAATATACAAAATACATATAAAATTAGGTAAATTTGTATTGAAATACATACACAAAATACACATAAAATAATGTAAATTTGAATGGAAACACATAAACAAATACACTTAAAATAACGTAAATTTGTATAAAAAATATGTACAAAACACAAATAGAATAATATAAAATCGTATCAAAATAAATACACAGAATATTAATAAAATAATGTAAATTTTTATGAAAATAAAGAAGCAAAATACCCATATAATAACGCATTTTTTTTATTTATAAAAATATATATACCAAAATACACATCAAAAAATTAAATTTGTATTAAAATATATATACATAAAACACATACAATAAGGTAAATTTGTATTGAAATAGATATGCAAAATACATATAATACATATAATACATTATTTTATATGTACTTTGTATATATATTTTTATACGCTTTTACATTATTTAATATTTATTTTGAATATATATTTTTATACAAATTCATGGTATTTTATGTGTATTTGTATATATATTTTCATATAAATTTACATTATTTTATGTGTATTTTATACATATATTTTATTACAAATCTACCTTATTTTATGTTTATTTTGTATGTGTATTTTGTATATTTATATTTATCCAAATAAACATTCTTTTATTGGTATTTTGTTTATTTATTTTAATTCGAATTTACATTATTTTATGTGTATTTTGTATACATTTTTTTATACGTATTTACTTAACTTTATGTGTATTTTGTATATATATTTTTATAGAAATCTACGTTTTTTTATTTGTATTCGTATATATATTTTGAAACAAATTTACATTGTTTTATATGTATTTTTGCATATCTCTTTCAATACAAATTTACCTTATTGTATGTGCATTTTGTATATTTATTTCAATGCAAATTTAAATATTTTATGTGTATTTTGGTATATATATTTTTATAAGAAATGCGCTATTTTATGGGAATTTTGCATCTTTATTTTCATACAAATTTACATTATTTTATTAATATTCGGTGTATTTATTTTGATACGATGTTACATTATTCTATTTGTTTTTTGTATATACTATTTTATACATATTTACATTATTTAATGTGTATCTTGCATATATATTTTATACAAATTTATTATCTATTATCTATTTTCATACAAATACACATTCTTTTCATGATATTTTGTTTATTTATTTTGACACGAATTTACATTATTTGATATGTATTTTGTATATATATTTTTATACGTATTTACATAATTTCATATGTATTTTGTATATATATTTCTATAGAAATCTACTTTATTTTATGTGTATTCGTATATATATTTTGAAACAAATTTACATTGTTTTATATGTATTCTTGAATATCTCTTTCAATACAAATTTACCTTACTGTATATGCATTTTGTATATTTATTTCAATACAAATTTAAATATTTTATGTGTATTTTAGTAAATATATTTTTATAAAAAATGCGATAATTTTTGGGAATTTTGCATCTTTCTTTTCATACAAATTTACATTATTTTATTGATATTCTGTGTATTTATTTTGATACGATTTTACATTATTCTATTTGTTTTTTGTATATATATTTTTTTATACACATTTACATTATTTAATGTGTATCTTGCATATATATTTTATACAAATTTACGTTATTTTAAGTGTATTTATTTATATATTTTCATTCAAATTTACATTATTTGATGTGTATTTTGTATATGTATTTCAGTACAAATTTACCTAATTTTATGTGTATTTTGTATATTTCTTTTCAAACAAATTTAAATTATTTTTGTGTATTTTTGTATATAGTTTTATACAAATTTAGGTTATTTTATGTACGCATTTACATTATTTAGTGTGTGTTTTGTATATATATTTTTATGCAAATTTTCTTTATTTTATGTGCATTTTTGTACATATATTTTTATAGAAATTTGCGTTATTTGTATATGTTTTCTCATACAAATTTACATTATTTTATTGCTATTTTGCTTATTTATTTTGATACGAATTACATGATTATATGCGTATTTTGTACATATTTTTTATACGTATTTACATTACTTAATGTGTATTTTGTTTATATATTTTTAAATAAATCTACGTTATTATATGTATTTGTATAAATATTTTGATACAGATTTACATTATTTTATGTATTTTGTATGTACATTTCAATTCAAATTTAGCTTATTTTAGCTGTATTTTGTATATATATTTTCATACAAATTTAATTACTTCTGTGTATTTTTGTATATAGTTTTATACAAATTTACGATATTTTTTGTGTATTTTTTATATTTATATTTATACAAATACACATTCTTTTACTGGTATTTTGTTTATTTATTTTGATACGATTTTTATGTGTATTTTGTATTCATTTTTTTATACGTATTTACTTTATTTTATGTGTATTTTGTATATATTTTTATAGAAATCTACGTTATTTTATGTGTATTCGTATATATATTTTGAAACAAATTTACATTGTTTTATATGTATTTTTTAATATCTCTTTCAATACAAATTTACCTTACCATATATACCAAAAAACACATAAATTTTTTTAATTTGTATTAAAATAAATATATAAAAAACACATACAATAAGGTAAATTTGTATTGAAATAGATATGCAAAATACATATAAAACAATGTAAATTTGTTTCAAAATATATATACGAATACACATAAAATAACGTAGATTTCTCTAAAAATATATATACAAAATACACATAAAATGAAGTAAATACGTATAAAAAAATGTATACAAAATACATATAAAATAATGTAAATTCGCATCAATATAAATATACAAAATACCTATAAAAGAATGTGTATTTGTATAAATATAAATATACAAAATACACATAAAATAACGTAAATTTATATAAAACTATATACAAAAATACACAGAAGTATTTTAATTTGTATGAAAATAGATATACAAAATAAGGTAAATTCGTTTCAAATTCAATAAACAAAATTCAGATAAAAGAACGTATATTTGTAGAAAAAATAAATATACAAAATACACATAAAATAACGAAAATTTGTATGAAAATATATAAAAAAATAAACAAAAATAATTTCAATTTGTATGAAAATAAATAAAATTAGGTTAATTTGTATTGAAATACATATACAAAATACACATAAAATAATGTAAATTTGAAAGAAAATATATAAACAAATACACATATAATAACGTAGATTTGTATGAAATATATGTACAAAATACACATTAAATAATGTAAATATTTATAAAAATATATATACAAAACACAAATAGAATAATGTAAAATCGTATCAAAATATATACACAGAATATTAATAAAATAATGCAAATTTGTATGAAAATTAAGATGCAAAATACCTATAAAATAACGCATTTTTTATAAAATTATTGATACCAAAATACACATAAAATATTTCAATTTGTATTAAAATAAATATACAAAATGCACATATAATAAGGTAAATTTGTATTGAAATAGATATGCAAAATACATATAAAATAATGTAAATTTGTTTCAAAATATATATACGAATACACATAAAATAACGTAGATTTCTATAAAAATACATATACAAAATACACATAAAATTAAGTAAATACGTAAAAAAAAATGTATACAAAATACACATAAAATAATGTAAATTCGTATAAATGTAAATAAACAATATACCAATAAAAGAATGTGTATTTGTATAAATATAAATATACAAAATGCACATAAAATAACGTAAATTTATATAAAACTATATACATAAAATAACGCAAATTTCTATAAAAATATATGTACAAAAAAGAATATAAAATAAATTTGCATAAAAATATATATACAAAACACACTTTAGATAATGTAAATGAGTATAAAAATATGTATACAAAATACCTATGAAATAATCTAAATTCGTATCGAGTTAAATTAAGAAAATACCAATAAAATAATGTAATTTTGGATGAAAATATATATACAAAATACACATAAAATAACCTAAATACAAATACAAATATACACATAAAATAATTTAAAATTGAATGAAATAAATATACAAAATAAACATAAAATAAGGTAACCTAAAGATAACCTAAGATAACCTAAATACAAATACAAAAATACACATTAAATAATTTAAAATTGAGTGAAATTAATATACAAAATAAACATAAAATAAGGTAAATTTGTAATAAAATATATGTAAGAATACACATAAAATAATATAAATTTGTATGAAAATATATATGCAAATACACATAAAATGACATGAATTTGTATAAAATTTGTTTCAAAATATATACGAATACACACAATAAAATAACGCAAATTTTTATGAAAATGTATATATAAAATACACATAAAATAATTTAAATACGTAGAAAAATATATATACAAAATACACATAAAATAATGTAAATTCGTAAAAAATTAAAGACACAAAATTCCAATACAAGAATGTATATTTGTAGGAAAATATATATACAAAAAACATATAAAATAACTAAAATTTGTATTAAAATATATACAAAAATACACATAAATAATTTAAATTTGTTTGAAAATAGATATGCAAAATACACATAAAGTTAGGCAAATTTGTATTGAAATACATATACAAGACTCACAAAAAATAATGTAAATTTGTATGAAAATATATAAACAAATACATATAAAATAACGTAAATATGGATAAAATATATATACAAAATATACATTAAATATTTTAAATATGTATAAAAATATATTATATTATATATATTTTTATTGATATTTGCGTTATTTATGTGTATTTTGTATATGTTTTCTCATAGAAATTTACATTATTTTATTGGTATTTTGTCTATTTATTTTGATACGAATTACATGATTATTTGTGTATTTTGTACATTTTTTTTATACGTATTTACATTATTTAATGTGTATTTTGTTTATATATTTTTATACAAATTTACGTTATTATATGTGTATTTGTATAAGTATTTTGATACAAATTTACATTATTTTATGTATTTTGTATTTATATTTCAATTCAAATTTAGCTTATTTTATGTGTATTTTGTATATCTTTTTATTTTAATACAAAATCAAATATTTTATGTTTTTTCGTATATATATTTTTATAAAAAATGCGTTATTTTATGAGTATTTTGCATCTTAATTTTCATACAAATTTACATTATTTTATTAATATTTTCTGTATTTATTTTGATACGATTTTACATTATTTTATTTGTGTTTTGTATATATTTTTTTATACATATTTATATTATTTAATGTGTTTTTTGTATATATATTTGATACATATTTACGTTATTTTAAGTTATTTTATGTGTATTTGTTTATATATTTTGACACAAATTTACAATATTTCATGGGTATTTTGTATATATATTTCAAAAGAAAGCTACCTAGTTTTATGTGTATTTTGAATATCTATTTTCATACAAACTCAAATTATTTTTATGTATTTTTGTATATATTTCAATACAAATTTTAGTTATGTTATGTGTATTTTGAAAATCTATTTTCATTCAAATATATATTATTTTATTGGTATTTTGATGATTTGTATTGATACGAATTTACATTATTTTATATGTACTTTTGTATATATATTTTTATACGCATTTACATTATTTAATATTTATTTTGAATATATAATTTTATACAAATTCATGGTATTTTATGTGTATTTGTATATATATTTTCATATAAATTTACATTATTTTATGTGTATTTTGTACATATATTTCATTACAAATTTACCTTATTTTATGTTTATTTGTATGTGTATTTTGTACATTTATATTTATACAAATACACATTCTTTTATTGGTATTTTGTTTATTTATTTTGTTTCGAATTTACATTATTTTATGTGTATTTTGTTTACATTTTTCTATACGTATTTACTTAATTTTATGTGTATTTTGTATATATATTTTTATAGAAACATAAAATAAATAAATTTCTATAAAAATATATGTACAAAAATGGACATAAAATAAATTTGCATTAAAAAATATATACAAAACACACATTACATAATGTAAATGAGTATAAACATATGTATACAAAATACCTATGAAAAAATCTAAATTCGTATCGAGTTAAATAAAGAAAATACCAATAAAATAATGTAATTTTTGATGAAAATATATATAGAAAATACACATAAAATTACGTAAATACAAATACAAATATACACATAAAATAATTTAAAATTGAATGAAATAAATATACAAAATAATCATAAAATAAGGTAAATTTGTAATGAAAAATATGTAAAAATACCCGTAAAATAATATAAATTTGTATGAAAATATATATACAAATACACATAAAATAACATGAATTTGTATAAAATTTTTATCAAAATAAATAGGAATACACACAATAAAATAATGTAAATTTTTATTAAAATATATATACAAAATACACATAAAATAATGTAAATACGTAGAAAAATATATATACAAAATACACATAAAATAATGTAAACTCGTATCAAAATAAATAAACAAAATTATAATAAAAGATTGTATATTTGTAGGAAAATATATATACAAAATACAAATAAAATAACTAAAATTTGTATAAAAATAAATACAAAAATACACAAAAATAATTTAAATTTGTTTGAAAATAGATATGCAAAATACACATAAAGTTAGGCAAATTTGTATTGAAATACATATACAAAATACACATAAAATAATGTAAATTTGTATGAAAATATATAAACAAATACACATAAAATAACGTAAATTTGGATAAAATATATATACAAAATATACATTAAATAATGTAAATATGTATAAAAATAGTTATACAAAATACTCATAGAATAATGTTAAATCGTATTAAAATAAATAAACAGAATATCAATAAAATAATTTAAATTTGTATGAAAATAAAGATGCAAAATACCCATATAATATCGCATATATGCGTAAAAATATATATACAAAAATACACATGAAATAATTAAATTTGTATTGAAATAAATATACAAAATGCATATACAATAAAGTAAATTTGTATTGAAATACATATGCAAAATACACATCAATAATGTAAATTTGTATCAAAATATATATACGAATACACATAAAATAGAGTAAATTTCTATGAAAATATACATACAAAATACATATAAAATGATGTAAATAGTATAAAAATATATATACCAAATACACCTAAAATAATGTAAATTCGTATCAAAATAAACAAACAGAATTCCGTTAAAGAACGTATATTTGTAGGAAAATAAATATACAAAATACATATAAAATAACGAAAATTTGTATAAAAATATATACAAAAAAAAACAAAAACAATTTCAATTTTTATGAAAATTGATATACAAAATACACATATAATTAGTTAAATTTGTACAAATTTGTACATGTACAAAATACACATACAATAATGAACATTTGTATGAAATGAAAACAAATACACATAAAATAACGTACATTTGTATTAAATATATATACAAATACACATAGAAAATAATGTAAAATCGTATCAAAATAAATACACAAAATATCAATAAAATAATGTAAATTTGTATGAAAATAAAGATGCAAAATACCAATAAAATAAAGCATATTTTTATAAAAATACATATACATAAATACACATTCAATAATTAAATTTGTAGCAAAATTAATATACAAAATGCACATACAATAAGGTAAATTTTTATTTAAAAAAATATGCAAAATACACATAAAACAATGTAAATTTGTTTCAAAATATATATACGAATACACATAAAATAACGCAGATTTCTATAGAAATATATATACAAAATACACTTGAGATGCTGTAAATGCGTATAAAAATATATATACAAAATAGACATTAAATAATGTAAATTCGTGTCAAAATAAATAAACAAAATATCAAAAAAGAATTTGTATTTGTATGAAAATAGATATACAAAATACACATAAAATAACGTAAATTTGTATAAAACTATATACAAAAATACACAATAATAACTTAAATTTGTTTGAAAATAAGTATACAAAATACACAAAAAATTAGGTAAATTTGTATTGAAATACATTTACAAAATACATTTAAAATAATGTAAATTTGAATGAAAATATATAAACAAATACACTTAAAATAACGTAAATTTGTATAAAATATATATACAAAATACACATTAAGTAATGTAAAAATGTATAAAAAAAATATATACAAAACCCAAATAGAATAATGTAAAATCGTAACAAAATAAATACTCAGAATATTAATAAAATAATGTAAATTTGTATGAAAATAAAGGTGCAAAATATCCATAAAATAACGCTTTTTTTTTAATATATATACTAAAAGACATATAAAAAATTAAAAATTTATATTAAAATATATATACAAAATGCACATACAATAAGGTAAATATATATTAATATGCAAAATACATATAAAACAATGTACAATTTGTTTCAAAATATATATACGAATACACATAAAATAACGTAGATTTGTATAAAAATATATATACAAAATACACATAAAATGAAGTAGATACGTATAAAAAAATGTACACAAAATACACATAAAATAATGTAAATTCGTATCAAAATAAATAAACAAAATACCAATAAAAAAATGTGTATTTGTATAAAAATAAATATACAAATAAAATATCGTAAATTTATATAAAACTATATACAAAAATACACAAAAGTAGTTAAATTTGTATGAAAATAGATATACAAAATACACATATATATATATATATATATATATATATATATATATATATATATATATATATATATATATATATATATATATATATATATATATATATATATATATATATATATATATATATATATATATATATATATATATATATATATATATACAAAATACATCAAATAATGTAAATTTGTATCAAAATATTTATACAAATACACATATAATAACGTAAATTTGTATAAAAACACATAAACAAAATACACATTAAATAATGTAAATACGTATAAAAAAATATGTAGAAAATACACATATAATCACGTAATTCGTATCAAAATAAATAAACAAAATACCAGTAATATAATGTAAATTTGTATGAGAAAACATACAAAATACATATAAAATAACGCTATTTTCTTTAAAAAATATATGTACAAAAATCCACATCAAATAAAGTAAATTTGCATCAAAATATATATACAAAACACACATTAAATAATGTAAATGCTTATAAAAAAATTTATAAAAAATACCTTTGAAATAATCTAAATTCGTATCGAATTAAATTAACAAAATACCAATAAAATAATGTAGTTTTGGATGAAAATGTATATAGAAAATACAAATAAAATAACCTAAATACAAATACAAATATACACATAAAATAATTTAAAATTGCATGAAATGAATATATGAAACAAACATAAAATAACGTAAATTTGTAATGAAATATATGTAAAAATACACATAAAATAATTTAAATTTGTATGAAAATATGTATTCAAATACACATAAAATAACATGAATTTGTATAAAATTTGAATCAAAATATATACGAGAGCACACAATAAAATAACGTAAATTTTTATGAAAATATATATCCTAAATACACATAAAATAATGTAAATAGGTAGACACATATATATACAAAATACACATAAAGTAATGGAAATTCGTATCAAAATAAATAAACAAAATTGCAATAATAGAATGTATATATGTAGGAAAATATATATACAAAATACAAATAAAATAACTAAAATTTGTATAAAAATTTATACAAAAATACGCAAAAATAATTTAAATTTGTTTGAAAAGAAATATACAAAATACACATAAAATTAGGTAAATTTGTATTGAAATACATATACAAAATACACATCAAATAATGTAAATTTGAATGAAAATATATAAACAAATACACTTAAAATAACGTAAATTTGTATAAAATATATATGCAAGATACACATTAAATAATATAAATGTGTATAAAAAAATATATACAAAAAACAAATAGAATAATGTAAAATCGTATATAAATAAATACACAGAATATCAATAAAATAATATAAATTTGTATGAAAATAAAGATGCAAAATTCCCAAAAATTATCGCATTTTTTATAAAAATATATTTACCAAAATACACATAAAATATTTAAATTTGTATTGAAATAAATATACAAAATGCATATACAGTAAGGTAAATTTGTATTGAAAGAGATATTCAAAAATACATATAAAACAATGTAAATTTGTTTCAAAATATATATACGAATATACATAAAATAAAGTAGATTTCTATAGAAATATATATACAAAATACATATGAAATTATGTAAGTACGTATAAAAAATATATATGCAAAATACATATCAAATAATGTAAATTCGTGTCAAAATAAATAAACAAAATATCATGAAAAGAATGTGTATTTGTATGAAAATAGATAATAGATAATAAATTTGTATAAAATATATATGCAAGATACACATTAAATAATGTAAATATGTATAAAAAAGTATATACAAAAAACAAATAGAATAATGTAACATCGTATCAAAATAAATACACCGAATATTAATAAAATAATGTAAATTTGTATGAAAATAAAGATGCAAAATTCCCATAAAATAGCGCATTACTTATAAAAATATATATACCAAAATACACATAAAATATTTAAATTTGCATTGAAATAAATATACAAAATGCACATACAATAAGGTAAATTTGTATTGAAAGAGATATGCAAAAATACATATAAAACAATGTAAATTTGTTTCAAAATATATATACGAATACAAATAAAAAATCGTAGATTTCTATAAAAATATATATACAAAATACACATAAAATTAAGTAAATACGTATAAAAAAATGTATACAAAATACATATAAAATAATGTAAATTCGAATTAAAATAAATAAACAAAATACCAATAAAAGAATGTGTATTTGGATAAATATAAATATACAAAATACACATACAAAATAAACATAAAATAAGGTAGATTTGTAATAAAATATATGTACAAAATACACATAAAATAATGTAAATTTATATGAAAATATATATACAAATACACATAAAATACCTTGAATTTGTATAAAAATATATATTCAAAATAAATATTAAATAATGTAAAAGCGTATAAAAATATATATACAAAGTACATATAAAATAATGTAAATTCGTATCAATATAAATCAACAAAACACCAATAAAATAATATATATTTGAATGAAAATAAATTTACAAAATACACATAACATAACTAAAATTTGTATTAAAATATATACAAAAATACATAGATATAATTTGAGTTTGTATGAAAATAGATATACAAAATACACATAAAACTAGGTAGATTTCTTTTGAAATGTATATACAAAATACCCATAAAATATTGTAAATTTGTGTCAAAATATATAAACAAATACACATAAAATAACGTAAATTTGTATGAAAAATATATACAACATACACATAGAATAATGTTAATTCGTATCAAAATGAATGAGCAGAATATCAATAAAATAATGTAAATTTGTATGAAAATAAAAATGCAAAATGCCCAAAAAATAAAGCATATGTTTATAAAAATACTGATACAAAAATATACATCGAATAATTAAATTTGTATTAAAATTAATATACAAAATGCGTATATAATAAGGTAAATTTGTATTGAAAAAATATGCAACATACACGTTTACTCATACAAATTTATATTATTTTATTGGTATTTTGTTTATTTATTTTGATACGAATTACATGATTATATGTGTATTTTGTATATATTTTTTTATACGTATTTACATTATTTAATGTGTATTTTGTTTATATATTTTCATACAAATTTACGTTATTATATGTGTATTTGTATAAATATTTTGATACAAATTTACTTTATTTCATGTATTTTGTATATATATTTCAATTCAAATTTAGCTTATTTTGTGTGTATTTTGTATATATTTTCATACAAATTTAATTACTTCTGTGTATTTTTGTATAGTTTTATATAAATTTACGTTATTTTATGTGTATTTTGTATATTTATATTTATACAAATACACATTCTTTTATTGGTATTTTGTTTATTTATTTTGATACGAGTTTACATTATTTTATGTGTATTTTGTATACATTTTTTTATGCGTATTTACTTCATTTTATGTGTATTTTGTATATATATTTTTATAGAAATCTACGTTATTTTATGTGTATTCGTATATATATTTTGAAACAAATTTACATTGTTTTATATGTATTTTGCATATCTATTTCAATACAAATTTACCTTATTGTATGTGTTTTTTGTTTATTTATTTTAATACAAATTTAAATTTTTGATGTGTATTTTGGTATATATATTTTTATAAAAAAAAAATGCGTTATTTTATGGGTATTTTGCTTCTTTATTTTCACACAAATTTACATTATTTTATTAATATTCTGTGTATTTATTTTGATACGATTTTACATTATTCTATTTGTGTTTTGTACATATTTTTTTATACAAATTTACGTTATTTTAAGTGTATTTGTTTATGTATTTCTATACAAATTTACCTAATTTTATGTGTATTTTGTATATTTATTTTCATACAAATTTAAAATATTTTTGTGTATTTTTGTATATAGTTTGATACAAATTTAGGTTATTTTATGTGTATTTTGTATATCTATTTTCATACAAATACACATTCTTTTATTGATATTTTGTTTATTTATTTTGACGCGAGTTTACATTATTTAATGTGTATTTTGTATATATATTTTTATACGTATTTACATCATTTAATGTGTATTTTGTATAGTTTTAATTATATTTGTGTTTTGTATATATTTTTTTATACATATTTACATTATTTAATGTGTATTTTGTATATTTTAAAACAAATTTACGTTATTTTATGCGCATCTGTTAAAATATTTTGATACAAATTTACATTATTTTATGCATTTTGTATATATATTTCAATACAAATTTAGTTTCTTTTATGTATATTTTGTATATCTATTTTCATTCGTATCAAAATAAATAAACAAAATAGCAATAAAATAATGTAAATTTGTATGAGAAAACATATACAAATACACATAAAATAAGGCAAATTTCTATAAAAATATATGTACAAAAATGCACATAAAATAAAGTAAATTTGCATAAAAATATATATACAAAACACACATTAAATAATGTAAATGCTTACATAAAATAACCTAAATTTGTATAAAACTATATAGAAAAATACACAAAAATATTTAAAATTTGTATGAAAAGAAATTTACAAAATACACATAAAATTAGGTAAATTTGTATTGAAATACATATACAAAATACACATAAAATAATGTAAATTTGAATGAAAATATATAAACAAGTACACTTAAAATAACGTAAATTTATATAAAATATATATGCAAGATACACATTAAATAATGTAAATGTGTATAAAAAAATATATACAAAAAAGAAATAGAATAATGTAAAATCCTATCAATATAAATACACAGAATATCAATAAAATAATGTAAATTTGTATGAAAAGAAAGATGCAAAATTCCTATAAAATAGCGCATTTTTTATAAAAATATATATACCAAAATACACATAAAATAATTAAATTTGTATTGAAATAAATATACAAAATGCATATACAGTAAGGTAAATATGTATTGAAAGAGATATTCAAAAATACATATAAGACAAAGTAAATTTGTTTCAAAATATATATACGAATACACATAAAATAACGTAGATTTCTATAGAAATATATATACAAAATACACATGAAATTATGTAAATACGTATAAAAATATATATACAAAATACATATCTAGGTAAATTCGTGTCAAAATAAATAAACAAAATATCATGAAAAGAATGTGTATTTGTATGAAAATAAATAATAGATAATACATTTGTATGAAATATATATGCAAGATACACATTAAATAATGTAAATATGTATAAAAAAAATATATACAAAAAAGAAATAGAATAATGTGAAATCGTATCAAAATAAATACACCGAATATTAATAAAATAATGTAAATTTGTATGAAAATAAAGATGCAAAATTCCCATCAAATAGCGCATTTCTTATATAAATATATATACCAAAATACACATAAAATATTTAAATTTGTATTGAAATAAATATACAAAATGCACATACAATAAGGTAAACTTGTATTGAAAGAGATATGCAAAAATACATATAAAACAATGTAAATTTGTTTCAAAATATATATACGAATACACATAAAATAACGTAGATATCTATAAAAATATATATACAAAATACACATAAAATTAAGTAAATACGTATAAAAATAGATATATAAAATACACATAGAATAATGTAAAATTGTTTAAAAAAAAATAAACAGAATATAAATAAAATAATGTAAATTTGTATGAAAAAAAAAATGCAAAATACCCATAAAATAAAGCATATTTTTATAAAAATACATATACAAAAATACACATAGCATAATTAAATTTGTATTAAAACTAATATACAAAATGCATATACAATAAGGTAAATTTGTATTGAAAAAATATGCAAAATACACATAAAACAGTGTAAATTTATTTCAAAATCTATATACGAATACTCATAAATCAACGTAGATTTCTATAGAAATATATATACAAAATACACATCAAATGATGTAAATACGTATAAAAATATATATATAAAATACACATTAAATAATGTAAATTCGGGTCAAAATAAATAAAAATATCAATAAAAGAATGTGTATTTGTATGAAAATAGATATACAATATACACATAAAATCACCTAAATTTGTATAAAACTATATACAAAAATACACAAAAATAATTTTAATTTGTATGAAAATAAATATACAAAATACACATAAAATTAGGTAAATTTGTATTGAAATACATTTACAAAATACACATAAAATAATGTAAATTTGAATGAAAATATATAAACAAATACACTTAAAATAACGTAAATTTGTATAAAATATATATAAAAAAATACACATTAAATAATGTAAATATGTATAAAAAAATATATACAAAACACAAATAGAATAATATACAATCGTATCAAAATAAATACACAGAATATTAATAAAATAATGTAAATTTGTATGAAAATTAAGATGCAAAATACCCATAAAATAACGCATTTTTTATAAAAATATATATACCAAGACACACATAAAATATTTGAATTTGTATTAAAATAAATATACAAAATGCACATACAATAAGGCATATTTGTATTGAAATAGATATGCAAAATACATATAAAACCATGTAAATTTTTTTCAAAATATATATACGAATACACATAAAATAACGTAGATTTCTATGAAAATAAATATACAAAATACACATAAAATGAAGTAAATACGTATAAAAAAAGGTATACAAAATACACATAAAATAATGTAAACTCGTATGAAAATAAATAAACAAAATACTAATAAAAGAATGTGTATTGTATAAATATAAATATACAAAATACAAATAAAATAACGTAAATTTATATCAAACTATATGCAAAAATACACAAAAGTAATTAAATTTGTGTGAAAATAGATATACAAAATACATGTGTATTTTGTATATTTATTTTCATAGAAATTTAAACTATTTTTGTTTATTTTTTCATATATTTTCATACAAATTTTCGTTATTTTATGTGTATTTTGTTTATTTATTTTTTCTACAAATATACGATCTTTTATCTGAATTTTGTTTATTGAATTTGAAACGAATTTACGTTATTTTGTATATGTATTTTCATACAAATTAAAATACTTCTGTGTATTTTTGTCTATAGTTTTATATAAATTTACGTTATTTTATGTGTATTTTGTATATTTATATTTATACAAATACACATTCTTTTATTGGTATTTTGTATATTTATTTTGATACGAATTTACATTATTTTATGTGTATTTTGTATACATTTTTTTTATACGTATTTACTTCATTTTATGTGTATTTTGTATATATATTTTTATAGAAATATACATTATTTTATGTGTATTCGTATATATATTTTGAAACAAATTTACATTGTTTTATATGTATTTTGCATATCTATTTCAATAGAAATTTACCTTATTGTATGTGTTTTTTATATATTTATTTTAATTCAAATTTAATTTTTTTATGTGAATTTTGGTATATATATTTTTATAAAAAAAACCCGTTATTTTATTGATATTTTCCCTCTTTATTTTCATACAAATTTACATTATTTTATTAATATTCTGTGTATTTATTTTGATACGATTTTACATTATTCTGTGTTTTGTATATATTTTTTTTATACAAATTTACATTATTTTAAGTGTATTTGTTTATGTCTTTTCATTCATATTTACATTATTTTATGTGTATTTTGTATATGTATTTCAATATAAATTTACCTAATTTTATGTGTATTTTGTATATTTAATTTCATACAAATTTAAAATATTTTTGTGTATTTTTGTATATAGTTTGATACAAATTTAGGTTATTTTATGTGTATTTTGTATATCTATTTTCATACAAATACACATTCTTTTATTGATATTTTATTTATTTATTTTGACGCGAATTTACAGTATTTAATGTGTATTTTGTATATATATTTTTATACGTATTTACATCATTTCATATGTATTTTGTATATATATTCCTTTAGAAATCAACGTTATTTTATGAGTATTCGTATATATATTTTGAAACAAATTTACTGTTTTATGTGTATTTTGCGTTTTTTTTTTAATACAAACTTACCTTATTGTATGTGCATTTTGTATATTAATTTTAATACAAATTTAATTATTCTATGTGTATTTTTGTATATGTATTTTAAAAAAAAAATGCTTTATTTAATGGGTATTTTTCATCTTTATTTTCATACAAATTTAAATTATTTTATTGATATTCTGTGTACTTATTTTGATACGATTTTACATTATTCTATGTATAACAAAAATAAATACAGAATACACAAAAATAGATATGCAAAATACACATAAACAATGTAAATTTGTTTCAAAATATATATACGAATACACATGAAATAAGGTAGATTTCTATAAAAATATATACAAAATACACATAAAATAATGTAAATTAGTATCAAAATAAATAAACAAAATACCAAAAAAAGAATGTGTATTTGTATAAATATATATATATACAAAATACACATTAAATAATATAAATTTGTTTAAAACTATACAAAATACACATGAATTGATGTAAATACGTATAAAAATATATATACAAAATACACATTAAATAATGTAAATTCGCGTCAAAATAAATAAACAAAATATCAAAATGAAAATGAAAATAGATATACAAAATACACATAAAATAACCTAAATTTGTATCAAACTATATACAAAAATACACAAAAATATTTTAAATTTGTATGGAAATAAATATACAAAATACACATAAAATTAGGGAAATTTGTTTTGAAATACATAAACAAAATACACATAAAATAATGTAAATTTGAATGAAAATACATAAACAAATACACTTAAAATAACGTAAATTTGTATAAAAAAATATGTACAAAACACGAATAGAATAATGTAAAATCGTATCAAAATAAATACACCGAATATTAATAAAATAATGTAAATTTGTATGAAAATAAAGAAGCAAAATACCCATAAAATAAAGCATTTTTTTTATTTATAAAAATATATATATAAAAATACACATAAAAAAATTAAATTTGTATTAAAATAAATATACATAAAACACATACAATAAAGTAAATTTGTATTGAAATAGATATGCAAAATACATATAAAACAATGTAAATTTGTTTCAAAATATATATACGAATACACATAAAATAACGTAGATTTCTATAAAAAATATATATACAAAATACACATAAAATGAAGTAAATACGTATAAAAAAATGTATACAAAATACACATAAAATAATGTAAATTCGTATAAAAAAATACCAATAAAAGAATGTGTATTTGTATAAATATAAATATACAAAATACACATAAAATAACGTAAATTTATATAAAACTATATACAAAAATACACAGAAGTAATTAAATTTGTATGAAAATATATACAAAATACACACAAAATAAGCTAAATTTGAATTGAAATATATATACAAAATACATGAAATAAAGTAAATTTGTATCAAAATATTTATACAAATACACATATAATAACGTAAATTTGTATGAAAATATATAAACAAAATACACATTAAATAATGTAAATACGTATAAAAAATATGTACAAAATACACATATAATCATGTAATTCGTATCAAAATAAATAAACAAAATACCAATAAAATAATATAAATTTGTATGAGTAAACGTGTATGTTGCATATTTTTTCAATACAAATTTACCTTATTATATACGCATTTTGTATATTAATTTTAATACAAATTTAATTATTCGATGTGTATTTTTGTATCTGTACTTTTATAAACATATGCCTTATTTTTTGGGTATTTTGCATCTTTATTTTCATACAAATTTACATTATTTTATTGATATTCTGCTCATTCATTTTGATACGAATTGACATTATTCTATGTGTATTTTGTATATATTTTTCATACAAATTTACGTTATTTTATGTGTATTTGTTTATATATTTTGACACAAATTTACAATATTTTATGGGTATTTTGTATATACATTTCAAAAGAAATTTACCTAGTTTTATGTGTATTTTGTATATCTATTTTCATACAAACTCAAATTATTTCTATGTATTTTTGTATATATTTTAATACAAATTTTAGCTATGTTATGTGTATTTTGTAAATTTATTTTCATTCAAATATATATTAATTTAATTTAAATTTGTATGAAAAGAAATATACAAAATACACTTAAAATTACGTTAATTTGTATTGAAATACATATACAAAATACACATAAAATAATGTAAATTTGAAAGAAAATATATAAACAAATACACATATAATAACTAAAATTTGTATGAAATATATATACAAAATACACATTAAATAATGTAAATATGTATAAAAAAATATATACAAAACACAAATAGAATAATGTAAAATCGTATCAAAATATATACACAGAATATTTATAAAATAATGTAAATTTGTATGAAAATTAAGATGCAAAATACTTATAAAATAACGCATTTTTTTATAAAATTATTGATACCGAAATACACATAAAATATTTGAATTTGTATTAAAATAAATATACAAAATGCACATACAATAAGGTAAATTTGTATTGAAATAGATATGCAAAATACATATCAAATAATGTAAATTTGTTTCAAAATATATATACGAATACACATAAAATAACGTAGATTTCTATAAAAATACATATACAAAATACACATCAAATTAAGTTAATACGTATAAAAAAATGTATACAAAATACACATAAAATAATGTAAATTCGTATAAATGTAAATAAACAATATTCCAATAAAAGAATGTGTATTTGTATAAATATAAATATACAAAATGCACATAAAATAACGTAAATTTATATAAAACTATATACATAAAATAACGGAAATTTCTATAAAAATATATGTACAAAAATGAACATAAAATAAATTTGCATAAAAATATATATACAAAACACACATTAGATAATGTAAATGAGTATAAAAATATGTATACAAAATACCTATGAAATAATCTAAATTCGTATCGAATTAAATTAAGAAAATACCAATAAAATATTGTAATTTTGGATGAAAATATATATACAAAATACACATAAAATAACCTAAATACAAATACAAATATACACATAAAATAATTTAAAATTGAATGAAATAAATATACAAAATAAACATAAAATAAGGTAAATTTGTAATGGAATATATGAAAAAATACACATAAAATAATATAAATTTGTATGAAAATATATATACAAATACACATTAAATAACATGAATTTGTATAAAATTTGTATCAAAATATATACTTATACACACAATAAAATAACGTAATTTTTTTATGAAAATGTATATATAAAATACACATAATATAATTTAAATACGTAGAAAAATATATATACAAAAAACACATAAAATAATGTAAATTTGTATGAAAATATATAAACAAATACACATAAAATAATGTAAATTTGGATAAAATATATATACAAAATGAACATTAAATAATGTAAATATGTATAAAAAAAAATACAAAATACTCATAGAATAATGTTAAATCGAATCGAAATAAATAAAGAGAATATCAATAAAATAATGTAAATTTGTATGAAAATAAAGATGCAAAATATTCATATAATAACGCATATTTGCATAAAAATATATATACAAAAATAAATATAAAATAATTAAATTTGTATTAAAATAAATATACAAAATGCACGTACAATAAAGTAAATTTGTATTGAAATAGATATTCAAAATACACATCAATAATGTAAATTTGTATCAAAATATATATACGAATACTCATAAAATAGAGTAAATTTCTATGAAAATATACATACAAAAAAGATATACAAAATACACATATAACTAGTTAAATTTGTATTTAAATACATGTACAAAAAACACATAAAATAATGTAGATTTGTATAAAATGAAAACAAATACATTTTATATAAAATATATATACAAAATACACATAGAATAATGTAAAATCATATCAAAATAAATACACAGAATATCAATAAAATAATGTAAATTTCTATGAAAATAATGAAGCAAAATACCCATAAAATAAAGCATATTTTTATAAAAATCCATATACAAAAATACACATAGATTAATCAAATTTGTATTAAAATTAATATACAAAATGCACATACAATAAGGTAAATTTGTATTGAAAAAATATGCAAAATACACATAAAACAATGTAAATTTGTTTCAAAATATATATACGAATACACATAAAATAACGTAGATTTCTATAGAAATATATATACAAAATACACTTGAAATAATGTAAATACGTATAAAAATATATATACAAAATACACATTAAATAATGTTAGTTTGTGTCAAAATAAATAAACAAAATATCATGAAAAGAATGTGTATTTGTATGAAAATAGATATACAAAATACACATAAAATAACCTAAATTTGTATAAAACTATATACAAAAATACACAAAAATAATTTAAACTTGTATGAAAATAAATATACAAAAAACATTTAAAATTAGGTAAATTTGTATTGAAATACATATAGAAAAGACACATAAAATAATGTAAATTTGAATGAAAATATATAACCATCTAGACTTAAAATAATGTAAATTTGTATCAAATATATATACAAAAAAAACATTAAATAATGTAAATATGTATAAAAAAATATATATACAAAACACAAATAAAATAATGTAAAATCGTATCAAAATAAATACAGAAAATATTAATAAAATAATGTAAATTTTTATGAAAATTAAGATGCAAAATACCCATAAAATAACGCATTTTTTATAAAAATATATATACGAAAAAACATAAAATATTTGATTTTGAATTAAAATAAATAGATATACAAAATACACATAACATAAGCTAAATTTGAAGTGAAATATATATACAAAATACATAAAATAATGTAAATTTGTATCAAAATACTTATACAAATACACATAAAATAACGTAAATTTGTATAAAAAATATATAAACAAAATACACATTAAATAATGTAAATACTTATAAAAAAATGTACAAAATACAGAAATAATCATGTAATTCGTATCAAAATAAATAGACAAAATACCAGTAAAATAATGTAAATTTCTATGAGAAAACATATACAAAATACACATAATTAACGCAAATATCAATAAAAATATATATAATATAATATATTTTTATACATATTTAAAATATTTAATGTATATTTTGTATATATATTTTATCCAAATTTACGTTATTTTATATGTATTTGTTTATATATTTTCATACAAATTTACATTATTTTATGTGAGTTTTGTATATGTATTTCAATACAAATTTGCCTAACTTTATGTGTATTTTGCATATCAATTTTCAAACAAATTTAAACTATTTTTGTGTATTTTTGTATATATTTTTATACAAATTTTAGTTATTTTATTTGTTTTTTGTATATATATTTTCCTACAAATATACATTCTTTTATTGGAATTATGTGTATTTAATTTTTTACGAATTTACATTATTTTATGTGTATTTTGTATATATATTTTTCTACGTATTTAAATTATTTGATGTGTATTTTATATATACATTTTCATAAAAATTTACGTTATTTTATTGTGTGTATTCGTATATATTTTGAAACAAATTTTATACAAATTTATGTTATTTTATGTGTATTTGTATATATATTTTCATACAAATTTATATTATTTCATGTGTATTCTTACATATATTTTATTACAAATTTACCTTATTTTATGTTTATTTTGTATATTTATTTCATTCAATTTTAAATTATTTAATGTGTATATTTGTATTTGTATTTAGGTTATTTTATGTGTGTTTTCTATATATATTTTCATCCAAAATTACATTATTTTATTGTTATTTTCTTAATTTAACTCGATACGAGTTTAGATTATTTCATAGGTAATTTGTATACATATTTTTATACTCATTTACATTATCTAATGTTTGTTTTGTATATATTTTTTTATGCAAACTTATTTTATGTGCATTTTTGTACATATATTTTTATAGAAACTTAAAACGTTATTTTATGTATATTTTGTATATGTTTTCTCATACAAATTTACATTATTTAATTAGTTTTTTGTTTATTTATTTTCATACGAATGACTTGATTATTAGTGTATTTTGTAAATATTTTTTTATACGTATTTACATTACTTAATGTGTATTTTGTTTATATATTTTTTTCAAATTTACGTTATTATATGTGTATTTGTTAAAAATATTTTGAAACGAATTTACTTTATTTTATGTATTTTGTATATATATTTCAATTCAAATTTAGCTTATTTTAAGTGTATTTTGTATATCTATTTTCATACAAATTTAATTACTTCTGTGTATTTTTGTATATAGTTTTATACAAATTTACGTTATTTTATGTGCATTTTGTATATTTATATTTATACAAATACACATTCTCTTATTGGTATTTTGTTTATTTATATTTATACGAATTTACATTCTTTTATGTGTATTTTGTATACATTTTTGATTCGTATTTACTTAATTTTATTTGTATTTTGTATATATATATTTATAGAAATCTACGTTATTTTATGTGTATTCGTATATATATTTTGAAACAAATTTACATTGTTTTATATGTATTTTGCATATCTATTTCAATACAAATCTACCTTATTGTATGTGCATTTTGTATATTTATTTTAATACAAATTCAAATATTTTATATGTATTTTGGTATATATAATTTTATAAAAAATGCGTTATTTTATAGGTATTTTGCATCTTAGTTTTCATACAAACGTTCATTATTTTATTAATATTCTGTGTATATATTTTGATTCGATTTTATATTATACTATTTGTGTTTTGTATATATTTTTTTATACAAATTTTCATTATTTAATGTGTATTTATATATATATTTTATACAAATTAACGTTATTTTAAGTGTATTTGTTTATATAATTTCATTCAAATTTACATTATTTTAAGTGTATTTTGTATATGTATTTAAATACAAATTTACCTAATTTTATGTGTATTTTGTATATTTATTTTCATACAAATTTAAATTATTTTTGTGTTTTTTTGTATATACATATAGAGTAAATTTCTATGAAAATATATATTCAAAATACATATAAAATTATGTAAATAAGTATAAAAATATATATATCTAATACACCTAAAAAAATGAAAATTCGTATCAAAATAAATAAACAAAATTCCGATAAAAGAATGTATATTTGTAGGAAAATAAATATACAAAATACACATAAAATTACGAAAATTTGAATAAAAATATATACAAAAAAACAAAAAAATAAATTTCAATTGTATGAAAATAGATATAAAAAATACACATATAATTAGTTAAATTTGTATTTAAATACATGTACAAAATACACATAAAATAATGTAAATTTGTACGTTCTTTTATCGGAATTTTGTTTATTGATTTTGAGACGAATTTTCATTATTTTAGGTGTATTTGATATATATATATATATATATATATATATATATATATATATATATATATATATATATATATATATATATATATATATATATATATATATATATATATATTTAAATATATATATATATATATATATATATATATATATATATATATATATATATATATATATATATATATATATATATATATATATTTTCATAGAAATTTACTCTTTTTTATGTGTATTCGTATATATATTTTGACACAAATTTACATTATTTATGTGTATTTCGCATATCTATTTCAATACAAATTTTCTTTATTGTATGTGCCTTTTGTATATTTATTTTGATACAAATTTAATTATTTTATGTGTATTTTTGTATATATATTTTTAAACAAATATGCGTTATTATATGGGTATTTTGCATTTTTATTTTCATTAAAATTTACATTATTTTATTGATAGTCTGTTTATTTATTTTGATACGATTTTACGTTATTCTGTGTATTTTGTATACATATTTTTAGACATATTTACATTATTTAATGTATATTTTGTACATGTATTTCACGGACATTTACGTTATCTTATGTGTATTTGTTTATATAGTTTCATACAAATTTAAATTATTTTTCTGTATTTTTGTATATATTTTTATACAAATTTTTGGTATTTTATTTGTATTTTGTATATATATTTTCCTACAAATATACATTCTTTTAGAGGAAATTTTGTTTATTTATTTTGATACGAATTTACATTATTTTATGAGTATTTTGTATATATATTTTTCTATGTATTTACATTATTTAATGTGTATTTTGTATATATATTTTCATAAAAATTTACGTTATCTTATTGTGTGTATTCGTATATATTTTGATACAAATTTATTTTATTTTATGTGTTTTTTGCATATTTATTTCAATAAAAATCTACCTTATTGTATGTGTATTTTGTATATTTATTTTAATACAAATTTAATTATTTTATGTGTATTTTTGTATATATATTTTTTTAAATATGAGTTATTTTATGGGTATATTGCATCTTTAATTTAAAAAAAATTTACATTACGTACATATAAAATAATACAAATTTAATTATTCTATGCTAAATTTGTTTCAAAATATATATACGAATACACATAAAATAACGTTGATTTCTATAGGAATATATATGCAAAATACACATGAAATGATGTAAATACGTATAAAAATATATATACAAAATACACATTAAATACTGTAAATTCGCGTCAAAATAAATAAACAAAATATCAATAAAAGAATGTGTATTTGTATGAAAATAGATTTACAAAATACATATTAAATAACCTAAATTTGTATCAAACTATATACAAAAATACACAAAAATATTTTAAATTTGTATGAAAATAAATATACAAAATACACATAACATTAGGTAAATTTGTATTGAAATACATATACAAAATACACATAAAATAATGTAAATTTGAATGAAAAGACATAAACAAATACATATAAAATAACGTAAATTTGTATAAAAAAAATATATACAAAACACAAATAGAATAATGTAAAATCGTATCAAAATAAATACACAGAATATTAATAAAATAATGTAAATTTGTATCAAAATAAAGAGGCAAAATACCCATAAAATAACGCATTTTTTTTATTTATAAAAATATATATACCAAAATACACATAAAAAAATTAATTTTGAATTAAAATAAATATATAAAAAACACATACAATAAGGTAAATTTGTATTGAAATAGATATACAAAATACATATAAAACAATGTAAATTTGTTTCAAAATATATATACGAATACACATAAAATAACGTAGATTTCTATAAAAATATATATACAAAATACACATAAAATGAAGTAAATACGTATAAAAAAATGTATACAAAATACACATAAAATAATGTAAATTCGTATCAAAATAAATATACAAAATACCAATAAAAGAATGTGTATTTGTATAAATATAAATATACAAAATACACATAAAATAACGTAAATTTATATAAAACTATATACAAAAATACACAGAAGTATTTTAATTTGTATGAAAATAGATATACAAAATAAGGTAAATTCGTTTCAAATTCAATAAACGAAATTCAGATAAAAGAACGTATATTTGTAGAAAAAATAAATATACAAAATACACATAAAATAACGAAAATTTGTATGAAAATATATAAAAAAATAAACAAAAATAATTTCAATTTGTATGAAAATAAATATACAAAATACACATGTATTTTGTATATCTATTTTCACAGAAATTTAATTACTTTTGTGTATTTTTGAATATAGTTTTATATAAATTTACGTTATTTTATTTGTATTTTGTATATTTATATTTATACAATACACATTCTTTTATTAGTATTTTGTTTATTTATTTTGATACGAGTTTACATTATTTTATGTGTATTATGTATACCTTTTTTTATACGTATTTACTTCATTTTATGTGTATTTTGTATATTTATTTTCATAGAAATCTACGTTACTTTATGTGTATTCGTATATATATTTTGAAAAAAAATTTACATGGTTTTATATGTATTTTGCATATCTATTTCAACACAAATTTACCTTATTGTATGTGCATTTTGTATATTTATTTTAATACAAATTCAAATATTTTATGTGTGTCTTGGTATAAATATTTTTATAAAAAATGCGTCATTTTATGGGTATTTTGCATCTTAATTTTCATACAAATTTACATTATTTTATAAATATTCTGTGTATTTATTTTGATACGATTTTATATGATTCTATTTGTGTTTTGTATATATTTTTTTATTCATATTTACAGTATTTAATGTGTATTTTTTATATATATTTTATACAAATTTACGTTATTTTAAGTGTATTTGTTTATATATTTTCATTCAAATTTACATTATTTTATGTGTATTTTGTAAATGTATTTCAATACAAATTTACCTAATTCTATGTGTATTTTGTATATTTATTTTCATACAAATGAAAATTATTTTATGTGTATTTTGTATATGTATTTCAATAAAAATTTGCCTAATTTCATGTAATTTTGCATATCTATTTTCAAACAAATTTAAATTATTTTTGTGTATTTTTGTATATATTTTTATACAAATTTTTGTTATTTTATTTGTATTTTGTATATATATTTTCCTACAAATATACATTTTTTTAGAGGAAATTTTGTTTATTTATTTTGATACGAGTTTACATTATTTTATGTGTATTTTGTATATATACTTTTCTATATATTTACATTATTTAATGTGTATTTTGTATATATATTTTCATAAAAATTTACGTTATTTTATTGTGTGTATTCGTATATATTTTGATACAAATTTACTTTATTTTATGTGTTTTTTGCATATCTATTTCAATAAAAAAACTCCCTTATTGTAAGTGTATTTTGTATATTTATTTTAATACAAATTTAATTATTTTATGTGTATTTTTGTATATATATATTTTTTAAATATGAGTTATTTTATGGGTATATTGCATCTTTAATTTTATAAATTTTTACATTACGTACATATAAAATAATACAAATTTAATTATTCTATGGTAAATTTGTTTCAAAATATATATACGAATACACATAAAATAACGTTGATTTCTATAGGAATATATATACAAAATACACATGAAATGATGTAAATACGTATAAAAATATATATACAAAATACACATTAAATACTGTAAATTCGCGTCAAAATAAAGAAACAAAATATCAATAAAAGAATGTGTATTTGTATGAAAATAGATATACAAAATACACATAAAATAACCTAAATTTGTATCAAACTATATACAAAAATACACAAAAATATTTTAAATTTGTATGAAAATAAATATACAAAATACACATAAAATTAGGTAAATTTGTATTGAAATACATATACAAAATACACATAAAATAATGTAAATTTGAATGAAAAGACATAAACAAATACACTTAAAATAACGTAAATTTGTATAAAAAAATATATACATAACACAAATAGAATAATGTAAAATCGTATCAAAATAAATACACAGAATATTAATAAAATAATATAAATTTGTATGAAAATAAAGAGGCAAAATACCCATAAAAGAACGCATTTTTTATTTATTTATAAAAATATATATACCAAAATACACATAAAAAAATTAAATTTGATTTAAAATAAATATATAAAAAACACATACAATAAGGTAAATTTGTATTGAAATAGATATGCAAAATACATATAAAACAATGTAAATTTGTTTCAAAATATATATATGAATACACATAAAATAACGTAGATTTCTATAAAAATATATATACAAAATACACATAAAATGAAGTAAATACGTATAAAAAATGTATACAAAATACACATAAAATAATGTAAATTCGTATCAAAATAAATAAAAAAATACCAATAAAAGAATGTGTATTTGTATAAATATAAATATACAAAATACACATAAAATAACGTAAATTTATATAAAACTATATACAAAAATACACAGAAGTATTTTAATTTGTATGAAAATAGATATACAAAATAAGGTAAATTCGTTTCAAACTCAATAAACAAAATTCAGATAAAAGAACGTATATTTGTAGAAAAAATAAATATACAAAATACACATAAAATAACGAAAATTTGTATGAAAATATATAAAAAAATAAACAAAAATAATTTCAATTTGTATGAAAATAAATATACAAAATACACATGTATTTTGTATATCTATTTTCACACAAATTTAATTACTTTTGTGTATTTTTGCATATAGTTTTATATAAATTTACGTTATTTTATTTGTATTTTGTATATTTATATTTATATTTTATTAGTATTTTGTTTATTTATTTTGATACGAGTTTACATTATTTTATGTGTATTTTGTATACCTTTTTTTATACGTATTTACTTCATTTTATGTGTATTTTGTATATTTATTTTCATAGAAATCTATGCTATTTTATGTGTATTCGTATATATATTTTGAAAAAAATTTACAAGGTTTTATATGTATTTTGCATGTCTATTTCAATACAAATTTACCTTATTGTATGTGCATTTTGTATATTTATTTTAATACAAATTCAAATATTTTATGTGTGTCTTGGTATATATATTTTTAAAAGAAATGCGTTATTTTATGGGTATTTTGCATCTTAATTTTCATACAAATTTACATTATTTTATTAATATTCTGTGTATTTATTTTAATACGATTTTATATTATTCTATTTGTGTTTTGTATATATTTTTTTTATACATATTTACATTATTTAATGTGTATTTTTTATATATATTTTATACAAATTTACGATTTTAAGTGTATTTGTTTATATATTTTCATTCAAATTTACATTATTTTATGTGTATTTTGTATATGTATTTCAATACAAATTTACCTAATTTTATGTGTATTTTGTATATGTATTTCAATACAAATTTACCTAATTTTATGTGTATTTTGTATATTTATTTTCATACAAATTAAAATAATTTTTGTGTATTTTTGTATATAGTTTTATACAAATTTAGGTGATTTTATGTGTATATTGTATATCTATTTTCATACAAATACACTTTCTTTTATTGATATTTTGTTTATTTATTTTGACGCGAATTTACATTATTTAATGTGTATTTTATATATATATATATATATATATATATATATATATATATTTTTATACGTGATTTCATCATTTCATGTGTATTTTGTATATATATTTCTTTAGAAATCTACGTTGATTTATGAGTATTCGTATATAGATTTTGATATAAATTTACACTGTTTTATGTGTATTTTGCATATTTTTTCAATACAAATTTACCTTATTGTATATGCATTTTGTATATTTATTTTAATACAAATTCAAATATTTTATGTGTATTTTGGTATCAATAATTAAAAAAAAAAAATGCGTTATATTATAGGTATTTTGCATCTTAATTTTCATACAAATTTACATTATTTTATTAATATTCTGTGTATATATTTTGATACGATTTTGCATTATTCTATTTGTGTTTTGTATATATTTTTTTATACATATTTACATTATTTAATGTGTATTTTGAATATATATTTCATACAAATTTACGTTATTATATGTGTATTTGTTTATATATTTTCTTTCAAATCTACATTATTTTTTGTGTATTTTGTATATGTATTTCAATACAAATTAACCTAATTTTATGTGTATTTTGTATATTTCTTTTCATACAAATTTAAATTATTTTTGTGTATTTTTGTATATAGTTTTATACAAATTTAGGTTATTTTATGTACGCATTTACATAATTTAATGTGTGTTTTGTATATATATTTTTATCCAAAGTTACTTTATTTTACGTTCATTTTTGGACATATATTTTTATGGAAATTACCGTTATTTTATATGTATTTGTATATGTTTTCTCATACAAATTTACATTATTTTATTGCTATTTTGTTTATTTATTTTGATACGAATTACATGATTATATGTGTATTTTGTACATATTTTTTATACGTATTTACATTACTTAATGTGTATTTTGTTTATATATTTTTAAGCAAATTTACGTTATTATATGTATTTTTATAAATATTTTGATACAAATTTACATTATTTTATGTATTTTGTATATACATTTCAATTCAAATTTAGCTTATTTTATCTGTATTTTGTATATCTATTTTCATACGAATTTAATTACTTCTGTGTATTTTGTATATAGTTTTATACAAATTTACGTTATTTTATGTGTATTTTGTATATTTATATTTATACAAATACACATTCTTTTATTGGTATTTTGTTTATTTATTTTGATACGAATTTACATTATTTTATGTGTATTTTGTACACATTTTCTTATACGTATTTACTTCATTTTATGTGTATTTTGTATATATATTTTTATACAAATCTACGTTATTTTATGTGTATTCGTATATATATTTTGAAACAAATTTACATTGTTTTATATGTATTTTGCATATCTATTTCAATACAGATTTACCTTATTGTATGTGTATTTTGTATATTTATTTTAATACAAATTAATTTTTTCATGTGTATTTTGGTATATATATTTTTATAAAAATGCGTTATTTAATGGGTATTTTGCATCTTTATTTTCATACAAATTTACATTATTTTATTAATATTCTGTGTATTTATTTTGATATGATTTTACATTATTCTATTTGTGTTTTGTATATATTTTTTTATACATATTTACATTATTTAATTAGTATTTTGTATATATATTTGATACAAATTTACGTTATTTTAAGTGTATATGTTTATATATTTTCATTCAAATTTCCATTATTTTATGTGTATTTTGTATATGTATTTCAATACAAATTTACCTAATTTTATGTGTATTTTGTATATTTATTTTCATACAAATTTAAATTATTTTTGTGTATTCTTGTATATAGTTTTATACAAACTTAGGTTAATTTATGAGTATTTTGTATATCTATTTTCATACAAATACACATTCTTTTATTGATATTTTGTTTATTTATTTTGACGAGAATTTAAATTATTTAATGTGTATTTTGTATATATCATTTTATACGTATTTACATCATTTCATGTGTATTTTGTATATATATTTCTAAAGAAATCTACGTTATATTATGTGTATTCGTATATAGATTTTTAAACAAATTTACACTTTTATGTGTATTTTGCATATTTTTTCAATACAAATTTACCTTATTGTATATGCATTTTGTATATTAATTTTAATACAAATTTAATTATTCTATGTGTATTTTTGTATATGTATTTTTATAAAAATATGCTTTATTTTATGGGTATTTTGCATCTTTATTTTCATACAAATTTACGTTATTTTATTGATATTCTGCTCATTCATTTTGATACGATTTGACATTATTCTATGTGTATTTTGTATATATTTTTCATACAAATTTACGTTATTTTATGTGTATTTGTTTATATATTTTGACACAAATTTACAATATTTTCTGGGTATTTTGTATATATATTTCAAAAGAAATTTACCTAGTTTTATGTGTATTTTGAATATCTATTTTCATACAAACTCAAATTATTTTTATGTATTTTTGTATATATTTCAATACAAATTTTAGTTATGTTATGTGTATTTTGTAAATCTATTTTCATTCAAATATATCTTATTTTATTGGTATTGATACGAATTTACATTATTTTATATGTACTTTTTATATATATATTTTTATACGCATTTACATTATTTAATATTTATTTTGAATATATAATTTTATACAAATTCATGGTATTTTATGTGTATTTGTATATATATTTTCATATAAATTTACATTATCTTATGTGTATTTTGTACATATATTTCATTACAAATTTACCTTATTTTATGTTTATTTTGTATGTGTATTTTGTACATTTATATTTATACAAATACACATTCTTTTATTGGTATTTTGTTTATTTATTTTGTTTCGAATTTATATTATTTTATGTGTATTTTGTTTACATTTTTTTATACGTATTTACCTAATTTTATGTGTATTTTGTTTATATATTTTTATAGAAATCTACGTTGTTTTATGTGAATTCGTATATATATTTTGAAACAAATTTACATTGTTTTATATGTATTTTTGCATATCTCTTTCAATAGAAGTTTACCTTATTGTATGTGCATTTTGTATATTTATTTAAATACAAATTTAAATATTTTATGTGTATTTTAGTATATATATTTTTATAAGAAATGCGCTATTTGATGGGAATTTTGCATCTTTATTTCATACAAATTTACATTATTTTATTAATATTCGGTGTATTTATTTTGATACGATTTTACATTATTCTATTTGTTTTTTGTATTTGTTTTTTCATATTTACATTATTTAATGTGTATCTTGCATATATATTTCATACAAATTTATTATCTATTATTTATTTTCATACAAATACACATTCTTTTCATGATATTTTGTTTATTAATTTTGACACGAATTTACATTACTTAATATGTATTTTATATATATATTTTTATACGTATTTACATAATTTCATGTGTATTTTGTATATATATTTCTATAGAAATCTACGTTATTTTATGTGTATTCGTATATATATTTTGAAACAAATTTACACTGTTGTATTTGTATTTTGCGTTTTTTTTCAATACAAATTTACCTTATTGTATGTGTGCATTTTGTATATTAATTTTAATACAAATTTAATTATTCTATGTGTATTTTTGTATATGTATTTAAAAAAAAAATGCTTTATCTTTTGGGTATTTTGCATCTTTATTTTCATACAAATTTAAATTATTTTATTGATATTCTGTGTACTTATTTTGATACGATTTTACATTATTCTATGTATAACAAAAATAAATACAGAATACAGAAAAATAGATATGCAAAATACATATAAACAATGTAAATTTGTTTCAAAATATATATACGAATACACATGAAATAAGGTAGATTTCCATAAATATATATATACAAAATACACATAAAATTAAGTAAATACGTATAAAAAATGTATACAAAATACACATAAAATAATGTAAATTAGTATCAAAATAAATAAACAAAATACCAATAAAAGAATGTGTATTTGTATAAATATATATATACAAAATACACATTAAATAATATAAATTTTTTAAAACTATACAAAATACACATGAAATGATGTAAATACGTATAAAAATATATATACAAAATACACATTAAATAATGTAAATTCGCGTCAAAATAAATAAACAAAATATCAATAAAAGAATGTGTATTTGTATGAAAATAGATATACAAAATACACATAAAATAACCTAAATTTGTATCAAACTATATACAAAAATACACAAAAATATTTTAAATTTGTATGAAAATAAATATACAAAATACACATAAAACTAGGTAAATTTGTATTGAAATACATACACAAAATACACATAAAATAATGTAAATTTGAATGAAAATACATAAACAAATGCTCTTAAAATAACGTAAATTTGTATAAAAAAAATATGTACAAAAAACAAATAGAATAATGTAAAATCGTATCAAAATAAATACACAGAATATTAATAAAATAATGTAAATTTGTATGAAAATAAAGAAGCAAAATACCCATAAAATAACGCTTTTTTTTATAAAAATATATATACCAAAATAACCATCAAAAATAATTTTTTTATTAAAATAAATATACAAAAAACACATACAATAAGGTAAATTTGTATTGAAATACATATGCAAAATACATATAAAACAATGTAAATTTGTTTCAAAATATATATACGACACATAAAATAACGTAGATTTCTATAAAATATATATACAAAATACACATAAAATGAAGTAAATACGTATTAAAAATGTATACAAAATACACATAAAATAATGTAAATTCGTATCAAAATAAATAAACAAAATACCAATGAAAGAATGTGTATTTGTATAAATATAAATATACAAAATACACATAAAATAACGTAAATTTATATAAAACTATATACAAAAATACACAGAAGTAATTAAATTTGTATGAAAATATATACAAAATACACACAAAATAAGCTAAATTTGAATTGAAATATATATAAAATACATGAAATAAAGTAAATTTGTATCAAAATATTTATACAAATACACATATAATAACGTAAATTTGTATGAAAATATATAAAAAATACACATTAAATAATGTAAATACGTATAAAAAAATATGTACAAAATACACATATAATCATGTAATTCGTATCAAAATAAATAAACAAAATACCAATAAAATAATATAAATTTGTATGAGTAAACGTGTATGTTGCATATTTTTTCAATACAAATTTACCTTATTATATACGCATTTTGTATATTAATTTTAATACAAATTTAATTATTCGATGTGTATTTTTGCATCTGTATTTTTATAAACATATGCGTTATTTTTTGGGTATTTTGCATCTTTATTTTCATACAAATTTACATTATTTTATTGATATTCTGCTCAGTCATTTTGATACGAATTGACATTATTCTATGTGTATTTTGTATATATTTTTCATACAAATTTACGTAATTTTATGTGTATTTGTTTATATATTTTGACACAAATTTACAATATTTTATGGGTATTTTGTATATACATTTCAAAAGAAATTTACCTAGTTTTATGTGTATTTTGTATATCTATTTTCATACAAACTCAAATTATTTCTATGTATTTTTGTATATATTTTAATACAAATTTTAGTTATGTTATGTGTATTTTGTAAATTTATTTTCATTCAAATATATATTATTTTATTGGTGTTTTGTTGATTTATATTGATACGAATTTACATTATTTTATATGTACTTTGTATATATATTTTTATACGCTTTTACATTATTTAATATTTATTTTGAATATATATTTTTATACAAATTCATGGTATTTTATGTGTATTTGTATATATATTTTCATATAAATTTACATTATTTTATGTGTATTTTGTACATATATTTTATTACAAATCTACCTTATTTTATGTTTATTTTGTATGTGTATTTTGTATATTTATATTTATCCAAATACACATTCTTTTATTGGTATTTTGTTTATTTATTTTAATTCGAATTTACATTATTTTATGTGTATTTTGTATACATTTTTTTATACGTATTTACTTAATTTTATGTGTATTTTGTATATATATTTTTATAGAAATCTACGTTTTTTATTTGTATTCGTATATATATTTTGAAACAAATTTACATTGTTTTATATGTATTTTTGCATATCTCTTTCAATACAAATTTACCTTATTGTATATGCATTTTGTATATTTATTTCAATGCAAATATAAATATTTTATGTGTATTTTGGTATATATATTTTTATAAGAAATGCGCTATTTTATGGGAATTTTGCATCTTTATTTTCATACAAATTTACATTATTTTATTAATATTCGGTGTATTTATTTTGATACGATGTTACATTATTCTATTTGTTTTTTGTATATACTTTTTTATACATATTTACATTATTTAATGTGTATCTTGCATATATATTTTATACAAATTTATTATCTATTATCTATTTTCATACAAATACACATTCTTTTCATGATATTTTGTTTATTTATTTTGACACGAATTTACATTATTTGATATGTATTTTGCATATATATTTTTATACGTACTTACATAATTTCATATGTATTTTGTATATATATTTCTATAGAAATCTACTTTATTTTATGTATATTCGTATATATATTTTGAAACAAATTTACATTGTTTTATATGTATTTTTGAATATCTCTTTCAATACAAATTTACCTTACTGTATATGCATTTTGTATATTTATTTCAATACAAATTTAAATATTTTATGTGTATTTTGGTAAATATATTTTTATAAAAAATGCGATAATTTTTGGGAATTTTGCATCTTTATTTTCATACAAATTTACATTATTTTATTGATATTCTGTGTATTTATTTTGATACGATTTTACATTATTCTATTTGTTTTTTGTATATATTTTTTATACACATTTACATTATTTAATGTGTATCTTGCATATATATTTGATACAAATTTACGTTATTTTAAGTGTATTTGTTTATATATTTTCATTCAAATTTACATTATTTGATGTGTATTTTGTATATGTATTTCAATACAAATTTACCTAATTTTATGTGTATTTTGTATATTTCTTTTCAAACAAATTTAAATTATTTTTGTGTATTTTTGTATATAGTTTTATACAAATTTAGGTTATTTTATGTACGCATTTACATTATTTAGTGTGTGTTTTGTATATATATTTTTATGCAAATTTACTTTATTTTATGTGCATTTTTGTACATATATTTATATAGAAATTTGTGTTATTTGTATATGTTTTCTCATACAAATTTACATTATTTTATTGCTATTTTGTTTATTTATTTTGATACGAATTACATGATTATATGTGTATTTTGTACATATTTTTTATACGTATTTACATTACTTAATGTGTATTTTGTTTATATATTTTTAAACAAATTTATGTTATTATATGTATTTGTATAAATATTTTGATACAGATTTACATTATTTTATGTATTTTGTATGTACATTTCAATTCAAATTTAGCTTATCTTAGCTGTATTTTGTATATATATTTTCATACAAATTTAATTACTTCTGTGTATTTTTGTATATAGTTTTATACAAATTTACGATATTTTTTGTGTATTTTGTATATTTATATTTATACAAATACACATTCTTTTACTGGTATTTTGTTTATTTATTTTGATACGATTTTTATGTGTATTTTGAATTCATTTTTTTATACGTATTTACTTCATTTTATGTGTATTTTGTATATATTTTTATAGAAATCTACGTTATTTTATGTGTATTCGTATATATATTTTGAAACAAATTTACATTGTTTTATATGTATTTTTGAATATCTCTTTCAATACAAATTTACCTTACCATATATACCAAAATACACATAAAAAAATTAAATTTGTATTAAAATAAATATATAAAAAACACATACAATAAGGTAAATTTGTATTGAAATAGATATGCAAAATACAAATAAAACAGTGTAAATTTGTTTCAAAATATATATACGAATACACATAAAATAACGTAGATTTCTATAGAAATATATATACAAAATACACATGAAATTATGTAAATACGTATAAAAATATATATACAAAATACATATTAAGTAATGTAAACTCGTGTCAAAATAAATAAACAAAATATCATGAAAAGAATGTGTATTTGTATGAAAATAAATAATGAATAATAAATTTGTATGAAATATATATGCAAGATACACATTAAATAATGTAAATATGTATAAAAAAAATATATATAAAAAAAACAAATAGAATAATGTAAAATCGTATCAAAATAAATACACCGAATATTAATAAAATAATGTAAATTTGTATGAAAGTAAAGATGCAAAATTCCCATCAAATAGTGCATTTCTTATAAAAATATATATACCAAAATACACATAAAATATTTAAATTTGTATTGAAATAAATATACAAAATGCACATACAATAAGGATATATACAAAATACACATGAAATGATGTAAATACGTATAAAAATATATATACAAAATACACATTAAGTACTGTAAATTCGCGTCAAAATAAATAAACAAAATATCAATAAAAGAATGTGTATTTGTATGAAAATAGATATACAAAATACACATAAAATAATCTAAATTTGTATCAAACTATATACAAAAATACACAAAAATATTTTAAATTTGTATGAAAATAAATATACAAAATACATATTACATGCATTACTCAACTTCTTTTAATAGAAGACCCACCCTTCAGGAACTTAACGACTCAAGGCTGGAGGCTGCAGAACGCTTAGCCTCAGCCCTTACTATTATTTCCGATTGGGGCAAGAAGAACCTGGTGTCCTTCAACGCCTCAAAAACACAGTTTCTCCACCTATCCACTCGACACAATCTTCCAAACAACTATCCCCTATTCTTTGACAACACCCAGCTATCACCTTCCTCAACACTAAACATCCTCGGTCTATCCTTAACTCAAAATCTCAACTGGAAACTTCATATCTCATCTCTTACTAAATCAGCTTCCTCGAGGCTGGGCGTTCTGTACCGTCTCCGCCAGTTCTTCTCCCCTGCACAGTTGCTGTCCATATACAGGGGCCTTGTCCGCCCTCGTATGGAGTATGCATCTCATGTGTGGGGGGGCTCCACTCACACAGCTCTTCTGGACAGAGTGGAGGCTAAGGCTCTTCGTCTCATCAGCTCTCCTCCTCATACTGATAGTCTTCTACCTCTTAAATTCCGCCGCAATGTTGCCTCTCTTTCTATCTTCTATCGATATTTCCACGCTGACTGCTCTTCTGAACTTGCTAACTGCATGCCTCCTCCCTCCCGCGGCCCCGCTGCACTCGACTTTCTACTCATGCTCATCCCTATACTGTCCAAACCCCTTATGCAAGAGTTAGCCAGCATCTTCACTCTTTCATCCCTCACGCTGGTAAACTCTGGAACAATCTTCCTTCATCTGTATTTCCTCCTGCCTACGACTTGAACTCTTTCAAGAGGAGGGTATCAGGACACCTCTCCTCCTGTATTTGATCTTCCTTTCGGCCACCTCTTTTGTTTTACTTTAGGAGCAGCGAGTAGCGGGCTTTTTTTTATTGTTATTTTCTTTTTTTGTTGCCCTTGAGCTGCCTCCTTTCTTTAAAAAAAAATAAAAAAATTAGGTAAATTTGTATTGAAATACATATACAAAATACACATAAAATAATGTAAATTTGAATTAAAAGATATAAACAAATACACTTAAAATAACGTAAATTTGTATAAAAAAATATATACAAAACACAAATAAAATAATGTAAAATCGTATCAAAATAAATACACAGAATATTAATAAAATAATGTAAATTTGTATGAAAATAAAGAGGCAAAATACCCATAAAATAACGCATTTTTTTATTTATAAAAATATATATACCAAAATACACATAAAAAATTAAATTTGTATTAAAATAAATATATAAAAAACACATACAATAAGGTAAATTTGTATTGAAATAGATATGCAAAATACATATAAAACAATGTAAATTTGTTTCAAAATATATATACGAATACACATAAAATAACGTAGATTTCTATAAAAATATATATACAATATACACATAAAATGAAGTAAATACCTATAAAAAAATGTATACAAAATACACATAAAATAATGCAAATTCGTATAAAAAAAATAATAAAACCAATAAAAGAATGTGTATTTGTATAAATATAAATATACAAAATACACATAAAATAACGTAAATTTATATAAAACTATATACAAAAATACACAGAAGTATTTTAATTTGTATGAAAATAGATATACAAAATAAGGTAAATTCGTTTCAAAATAAATAAACAAAATTCAGATAAAAGAACGTATATTTGTAGAAAAAATAAATATACAAAATACACATAAGATAACGAAAATTTGTATGAAAATATATAAAAAAATAAACAAAAATAATTTCAATTTGTATGAAAATAAATATACAAAATACACATGTATTTTGTATATCTATTTTCACACAAATTTAATTACTTTTGTGTATTTTTGCATATAGTTTCATATAAATTTACGTTATTTTATTTGTATTTTGTATATTTATATTTATACAATACACATTCTTTTATTAGTATTTTGTTTATTTATTTTGATACGAGTTTACTTTATTTTATGTGTATTTTGTATACCTTTTTTTATACGTATTTACTTCATTTTATATGTATTTTGTATATTTATTTTCATAGAAATCTATGCTATTTTATGTGTATTCGTATATATATTTTGAAAAAAATTTACATGGTTTTATATGCATTTTGCATATCTATTTCAATACAAATTTACCTTATTGTATGTGCATTTTGAATATTTATTTTAATACAAATTCAAATATTTTATGTGTCTTGGTATATATATTTTTATAAAAAAATGCGATATTTTATGGGTATTTTGCATCTTAATTTTCATACAAATTAACATTATTTTATTAATATTCTGTGTATTTATTTTGATACGATTTTATATTATTCTATTTGTGTTTTGTGTATATTTTTTTATACATATTTACATTATTTAATGTGTATTTTCTATATATATTTTATATAAATTTACGTTATTTTAAGTGTATTTGTTTATATATTTTCATTCAAATTTACATTCTTTTATGAGTATTTTGTAAATGTATTTCAATACAAATTTACCTAATTTTATGTGTATTTGTATATTTATTTTCATACAAATTAAAATTATTTTTGTGTATTTTTGTTTAAAGTTTTATACAAATTTAGGTGATTTTATGTGTATATTGTATATCTATTTTCATACAAATACACATTCTTTTATTGATATTTTGTTTATTTATTTTGACGCGAATTTACATTATTTAATGTGTATATATATATATATATATATATATATATATATATATATATATATATATATATATATATATATATATATATATATATATATATATATATATATATATATATATATATATATATTTATACGTGTTTACATCATTTGATGTGTATTTTGTATATATATTTCTATAGAAATCTACGTTGATTTATGAGTATTCGTATATAGATTTTGAAAAAAATTTACACTGTTTTATGTGTATTTTGCATATTTTTTCAATACAAATTTACCTTATTGTATATGCATTTTGTATATTAATTTTAATACAAATTTTATTATGCTATGTGTATTTTTGTATATGTATTTTTATAAAAATATGCTTCATTTTATGGGTATTTTGCATTTTTATTTTCATACAAATTTACTTTATTTTATTTATATTCTGTTTATTTTTTTTAAACAATTTTACATTATTCTATGTGTATTTTGTATATCTATTTTTATACGTATTTACTTAATTTTATGCGTATTTTGTATATATATTTTTATAGAAATCTACGTTATTTTATGTGTATTCGTATATATATTTTGAAACAAATTTACATTGTTTTATATGTATTTTTGCATATCTCTTTCAATAGAAGTTTACCTTATTGTATATGCATTTTGTATATTTATTTCAATACAAATTTAAATATTTTATGTGTATTTTGGTATATATATTTTTATAAGAAATGCGCTATTTGATGGGAATTTTGCATCTTTATTTTCATACAAATTTACATTATTTTATTAATATTCGGTGTATTTATTTTGATACGATTTCACATTATTCTATTTGTTTTTTGTATATATATTTTTTTTATACATATTTACATTATTTAATGTGTATCTTGCATATATATTTCATACGAATTTATTATCTATTATTTATTTTCATACAAATACACATTCTTTTCATGATATTTTGTTTATTTATTTTGACACGAATTTACCTAGATATGTATTTTGTATATATATTTTAATACGTATTTACATAATTTCATGTGTATTTTGTATATATATTTCTATAGAAATCTACGTTATTTTATGTGTATTCGTATATATATTTTGAAACAAATTTACTTTGTTTTATATGTATTTTTGAATATCTCTTTCAATACATATTTACCTTACTGTATATGCATTTTGTATATTTATTTCAATACAAATTTAAATATTTTATGTGTATTTTTTTATATATATTTTTATAAAAATGCGCTATTTTATGGGAATTTTGCATCTTTCTTTTCATACAAATTTACATTATTTTATTGATATTCTGTGTATTTATATTGATAGGATTTTACATTATTCTATTTCTTTTTTGTATATATTTTTTATACACATTTACATTATTTAATGTGTATCTTGCATATATATTTTATACAAATGTACGTTATTTTAAGTGTATTTGTTTATATATTTTCATTCAAATATACATTATTTTATGTGTATTTTGTATATGTATTTCAAAAAAAATTTACCTAATTTTATGTGTATTTTGTATATTTCTTTTCATACAAATTTTAAATATTTTTTTATGTATTTTTGTATATAGTTTTATACAAATTTAGGTTATTTTATGTACGCATTTACATTATTTAATGTGTGTTTTGTATATATATTTTTATGCAAATTTTCTTTATTTTATGTGCATTTTTGTACATATATTTTTTTAGAAATTTGCGTTATTTTATGTGTATTTGTATATGTTTTCTCATACAAATTTACATTATTTTATTGCTATTTTGTTTATTTATTTTGATACGAATGAAAATAGATATACAAAATATACATAAAATAACGTCAATTTGTTTTAAAATATACAAAATACACATTAAATAATGTAAATATGTATAAAAAAATATATACAAAAACAAATAGAATAATGTAAAATCGTATCAAAATAAATACACAGAATATTAATAAAACTATGTAAGTTTGTATGAAAATAAAGATGCAAAATACCCTTAAATAACGCATTTTTTTATATAAAAATATATATACCAAAATACACATGAAAAAATGAATTTGTATGAAAATAAATATACAAAATACACATACAATAAGGTAAATCTGTATTGAAATAGATATGCAAAATACATATAAAACAATGTAAATTTGTTTCAAAATAAATATACGAATACACATAAAATAACGTAGATTTGTATAAAAATATATATACAAAATACACATAAAAATAAGTAAATACGTATAAGAAAATGTATACAAAATACACATAAAATAATGTAAATTCGTATCAAAATAAAAAAACAAATTACCAATAAAAAAATGTGTATTTGTATAAATATAAATATACAAAATACACATAAAATAACGTAAATTTGTATAAAACTATATACAAAAATACACAGAAGTAATTAAATTCGTATGAAAATAGATATACAAAGTACAGATAAAATAAGCTAAATTTGAATTGAAATGTATATACAAAATACATAAAATAATGTAAATTTGTATCAAAATATTTATAAAAATACATATAATAACGTAAATTTGTTTAAAAATATATAAACAAAATACACATTAAGTAATGTAAATATGTATAAAAATATGTACAAAATACAGATATATAATCATGTAATTCGTATCAAACTATATAAACAAAAAAGCAATAAAATAATGTAAATTTGTATGAGAAAACATATACAAATACATATAAAATAACGCTAATTTCTATAAAAATAAATGTCCAAAAATGAACATAAAATAAAGTAGCTTTGGATAAAAATATATATACAAAACACACATTAAATAATGTAAATGCGTACGTAAAATAACCTAAATTTGTATAAAACTATATAAAAAAATACACAAAAATAATTTAAATTTGTCTGAAAAGAAATTTAGAAAATACACATAAAATTAGGTTAATTTGTATTGAAATACATATACAAAATACACATAAAATAATGTAAATTTGAAAGAAAATATATAAACAAATACACATATAATAACGTAAATTTGTATGAAATATATATTCAAAATACACATTAAATAATGTAAATATGTATAAAAAATATATACAAAACACAAATAGAATAATGTAAAATCGTATCAAAATATATACACAGAATATTAATAAAATAATGTAAATTTGTATGAAAATTAAGATGCAAAATACCTATAAAATAACGCATTTTTTATAAAATTATTGATACCAAAATACACATAAAATATTTGAATTTGTATTAAAATAAATATACAAAATGCACATACAATAAGGTAAATTTGTATTGAAATAGATATGCAAAATACATATAAAATAATGTAAATTTGTTTCAAAATATATATACGAATACACATAAAATAACGTAGATTTCTATAAAAATACATATACAAAATACACATAAAATTAAGTTAATACGTATAAATAAATGTATACAAAATACAGATAAAATAATGTAAATTCGTATAAATGTAAATAAACAATATACCAATAAAAGAATGTGTATTTGTATAAATATAAATATACAAAATGCACATAAAATAACGTAAATTTATATAAAACTATATACATAAAATAACGCAAATTTCTATAAAAATATATGTACAAAAATGAACATAATATAAATTTGCATAAAAATATATATACAAAACACACATTAGATAATATAAATGAGTATAAAAATATGTATACAAAATACCTATGAAATAATCTAAATTCGTATCGAATTAAATTAATAAAATACCAATAAAATATTGTAGTTTTGGATGAAAATATATATACAAAATAAACATAAAATAACCTAAATACAAATACAAATATACACATAAAATAATTTAAAATTGAATGAAATAAATATACAAAATAAACATAAAATAAGGTAAATTTGTAATGGAATATATGAAAAAATACACATAAAATAATATAAATTTGTATGAAAATATATATACAAATACACATTATATAACATGAATTTGTGTAAAATTTGTATCAAAATATATACTAATACACACAATAAAATAACGTAATTTTTTTATGAAAATGTATATACAAAATACACATAAAATAATTTTAATACGTAGAAAAATATATATACAAAAAACACATAAAATAATGTAAATATGTCTGAAAATATATAAACAAATACACATAAAATAATGTAAATTTGGATAAAATATATATACAAAATGATCATTAAATAATGTAAATATGTATAAAAAAATATATACAAAAAACACATAGAATAATGTTAAATCGTATCAAAATAAATAAAGACAATATCAATAAAATAATGTAAATTTGTTTGAAAATAAAGATGCAAAATATCCATATAATAACGCATATATGCATAAAAATATATATACAAAAATACATATAAAATAATTAAATTTGTATTAAAATAAATATACAAAATGCATGTACAATAAAGTAAATTTGTATTGAAATAGATATGCAAAATACACATTAATAATGTAAATTTGTATCAAAATATATATACGAATACTCATAAAATAGAGTAAATTTCTATGAAAATATACATACAAAATAGATATACAAAATACACATATAACTAATTAAATTTGTATTTAAATACATGTACAAAAAACACATAAAATAATGTAGATTTGTATGAAATGAAAACAAATACATTTTATATAAAATATATATACAAAATACACATAGAATAATGTAAAATCATATCAAAATAAATACACAGAATATCAATAAAATAATGTAAATTTGTATGAAAATAAAGATGCAAAATACCCATAAAATAAAGCATATTTTTATAAAAATACATATACAAAAATACACATAGATTAATCAAATTTGTATTAAAATTAATATACAAAATGCACATACAATAAGGTAAATTTGTATTGAAAAAATATGCAAAATACACATAAAACAATGTAAATTTGTTTCAAAATATATATACGAATACACATATAATAACGCAGATTTCTATAGAAATATATATACAAAATACACTTGAAATAATGTAAATACGTATAAAAATATATATACAAAATACACATTAAATAATGTTAATTCGTGTCAAAATAAATAAACAAAATATCATGAAAAGAATGCGTATTTGTATGAAAATAGATATACAAAATACACATAAAATAACCTAAATTTGTATAAAACTATATACAAAAATACACAAAAATAATTTAAACTTGTATGAAAATAAATATACAAAAAACATATAAAATTAGGTAAATTTGTATTGAAATACATATACAAAATACACATAAAATAATGTAAATTTGAATGAAAATATATAAACATCTAGACTTAAAATAATGTAAATTTGTATCAAATATATATACAAAAAACACATTAAATAATGTAAATATGTATAAAAAAATATATACAAAACACAAATAAAATAATGTAAAATCGTATCAAAATAAATACAGAAAATATTAATAAAATAATGTAAATTTGTATGAAAATTAAGATGCAAAATACCCATAAAATAACGCATTTTTTTAAAAAATATATATACGAAAAAACATAAAATATTTGATTTTGTATTAAAATAAATAGATATACAAAATACACATAAAATAAGCTAAATTTGAATTGAAATATATATACAAAATACTTAAAATAATGTAAATTTGTATTAAAATACTTATACAAATACACATATAATAACGTAAATTTGTATAAAAATATATAAAGAAAATACACATTAAATAATGTAAATACGTAAAAAAAAAATGTACAAAATACACAAATAATCCAGTAATTCGTATAAAAATAAATAGACAAAATACCAATAAAATAATGTAAATTTCTATTAGAAAACATATACAAAATACACATAATTAACGCAAATATCAATAAAAATATATATAATATAATATATTTTTATACATATTTAAAATATTTCATGTATATTTTGTATATATATTTTATCCAAATTAACGTTATTTTATATGTATTTGTTTATATATTTTCATACAAATTTACATTATTTTATGTGAGTTTTGTATATGTATTTCCATTCAAATATGCCTAACTTTATGTGTATTTTGCATATCTATTTTCAAACAAATTTAAATTATTTTTGTGTATTTTTGTATATATTTTTATACAAATTTTAGTTATTTTATTTGTTTTTTGTATATATATTTTCCTACAAATATACATTCTTTTATTGGAATTTTGTGTATTTAATTTTTTACGAATTTACATTATTTTATGTGTATTTTGTATATATATTTTTCTACGTATTTAAATTATTTTATGTGTATTTTATATATATTTTGATACGATTTTATATTATACTATTTGTGTTTTGTATATATTTTTTTATACATATTTTCATTATTTAATGTGTATTTTTTATATATATTTTATACAAATTAACGTTATTTTAAGTGTATTTGTTTATATAATTTCATTCAAATTTACATAATTTTAAGTGTATTTTGTATATGTGTTTCAATACAAATTTACCTAATTTTATGTGTATTTTGTGTATTTATTTTCATACAAATTTAAATTATTTTTGTGTTTTTTTTAATATACATATAGAGTAAATTTCTATGAAAATATATATTCAAAATACATATAAAATTACGTAAATAAGTATAAAAAAAATATATATATATATATATATATATATATATATATATATATATATATATATATATATATATATATATATATATATATATATATATATATATATATATATATATATATATATATATATAATGAAAATTCGTATCAAAATAAATATAGAAAATTCCGATAAAAGAACGTATATTTGTAGGAAAATAAATATACAAAATACACATAAAACTACGAAAATTTGAATAAAAATATATACAAAAAACAAAAAAATAAATTTCAATTTGTATGAAAATAGATATACAAAATACACATATAATTAGTTAAATTTGTATTTAAATACATGTACAAAATACACATAAAATAATGTAAATTTGTACGTTCTTTTATCGGAATTTTGTTTATTGATTTTGATACGAATTTTTATTATTTTAGGTGTATTTGATATATATATATATATATATATATATATATATATATATATATATATATATATATATATATATATATATATATATATATATATATATATATATATATATATATATTTTTTTTTTTTATACTTATTTACATAATTTTATATGTATTTTTAATATATATAAATATACAAAATACACATAAAATATCGTAAATTTGTATAAAACTATATACAAAAATACACAGAAGTAATTAAAGTTGTAGGAAAATAGATATATAAAATACAGCTAAAATAAACTAAATTTGAATTGAAATATATATACAAAATACATAAAATAATGTAAATTTATATCAAAATATTTATATAAATACATATAATAACGTAGATTTGTTTAAAAATATATAAACAAAATACACATTAAGTAATGTAAATACGTATAAAAAATATGTACAAAATACACATATAATCATGTAATTCGTATCAAAATAAATAAACAAAATAACAATAAAATAATGTAAATTTGTATGAAAAAACATATACAAATAACGCAAATTTCTATAAAAATATATTTACAAAAATGCACATAAGATAAAGTAAATTTGCATAAAAACATATATACAAAACACACATTAAATAATGTAAATGAGCACACAAAATAACCTAAATTTGTATAAAACTATATACAAAAATACACAAAAATAATTTAAATTTGTATGAAAAGAAATATACAAAATACACGTAAAAATAGGTAAATTTGTATTGAAATACATATACAAAATACACATCAAATAATGTAAATTTGAATGAAAATATATAAACAAACACACTTAAAATAACGTAAATTTGTATAAAATATATATGCAAGATACACATTAAATAATGTAAATGTGTATAAAAAAATATATACAAAAAACAAATAGAATAATGTAAAATCGTATCAAAATAAATACACAGAATATCAATAAAATAATGTAAATTTGTATGAATATAAAAATGCAAAATACCCATAAAACAACGCATTTTTTATGAAAATATATATACCAAAATACACATAAAATATTTGAATTTGTATTACAATAGATATACAAAATGAACATACTATAAGGTAAATTTGTATTGAAATAGATATGCAAAATACATATAAAACAATGTAAATTTCTTTCAAAATATATATACGAATACACATAAAATAACGTAGATTTCTATAAAAATATATATACAAAATACACATAAAATGAAGTAAATACGTATAAGAAAATGTGTACAAAATACACATAAAATAATATAAATTCGTATCAAAATAAATAAACTAAATGCCAATAAAAGAATGTGTACTTGTATAACTATAAATATACAAAATACACATAAAATAACGTAAAATTGTATAAAACTATATACAAAAATAAAAAAAATAAAAAAATTGTATGAAAATAGATATACAAAGGACACATAAAATAAGCTAAATTTGAATTGAGATATATATAGAAAATACATAAAATAATGTAAATTTGTATCAAAATGTATATTCAAATACACATATAATAACGTAAATTTGTATAAAAATATATAAACAAAATACACATTAAATAATGTAAATACGTATAAAAGGATATGTACGTAATGTTAAAATTTATAAAATTAAAGATGCAATATACCCATAAAATAACTCATAATTAAAAAAATATATATACAAAAATACACATAAAATAATTAAATTTCTATTAAAATAAATATACAAAATACACATACAATAAGGTAGATTTTTATTGAAATAGATATGCAAAAAACACATAAAATAAAGTAAATTTGTATCAAAATATATACGAATACACACAATAAAATAACGTAAATTTTTATGAAAATATATATACAAAATACACATTAAATAATGTAAATACATAGAAAAATATATATACAAAATACACATAAAATAATGTAAATTCGTATCAAAATAAATAAACAAAATTTCCTCTAAAAGAATGTATATTTGTAGGAAAATATATATACAAAATACAAATAAAATAACAAAAATTTGTATAAAAATATATACAAAAATACAAAAAATAATTTAAATTTCTTTGAAAATAGATATGCAAAATACACATGAAATTAGGCAAATTTTTATTGAAATACATATACAAAATACACATAAAATAATGTAAATTTGTATGAAACTATATAAACAAATACACATAAGATAACGTAAATTTCCATAAAATATATGTACAAAATATACATTAAATAATGTAAATATGTCTAAAAATATATATACAAAATACACAGAATAACGTAAAATCGTATCAAAATAAATAAACAGACTATCAATAAAATAATGTAAATTTCTATGAAAATAAAGATGCAAAATACCCATATAATAACGCATATTTGTTTAAAATATATATATACAAAAATACACATAAAATAATTAAATCTGTATCAAAATAAATATACAAAAGGCACATACAATAAAGAAAATTTGTATTGAAATAGATATGCGAAATACACATAAATAATGTAAATTTGTATCAAAAGATATATACGAATGCACATAAAATTGAGTAAATTTCTATGAAAATATATATTAAAAATACATATAAAATTATGTAAATAAGTATAAAAATATATATATATATATATATATATATATATATATATATATATATATATATATATATATATATATATATATATATATATATATATATATATATATATATATATATATATATATATATATATATATATATATATATATATATATATATATATATATATATATATATATATATATATATATATAAAATAATGAAAAATCGTATCAAAATCAATAAACAAAATTCCGATAAAAGAACGTACAAATTTACATTATTTTATGTGTATTTTGTACATGTATTTAAATACAAATTTAACTAATTATATGTGTATTTTGTATATCTATTTTCATACAAATTGAAATTTATTTTTTTGTTTTTTTGTATATATTTTTATTCAAATTTTCGTAATTTTATGTGTATTTTGAATATTTATTTTCCTACAAATATACGTTCTTTTATCGGAATTTTGTTTATTTATTTTGATACGAATTTTCTTTTTTTTAGGTGTATTTGATATATATATTTTTATACTTATTTACATAATTTTATATGTATTTTGAATATATATTTTCATAGAAATTTACTCTATATGTATATACAAAAAAACACAAAAATTATTTAAATTTGTATGAAAATAAATATACAAAATATACATAAAATTAGGTAAATTTGTATTTAAATACATATACAAAATACACATAAAATAATGGAAATTTGAATGAAAATATATAAACATAAACACTTAAAATAACGTAAATTTGTATCAAATATATATACAAAATACTAATTAAATAATGTATATATGTATAAAAAAATATATACAAAACACAAAAAGAATAATGTAAAATCGAATCAAAATAAATACACAGAATATTAATAAAATAATGTAAATTTGTATGAAAATAAAGATGCAAAATAGACATAAAATAACGCATTTTTTATAAAAATATATATACCAAAATACACATAAAATATTAAAATTTGTATTAAAATAAATATAAAAAATGCACATACAATAAGGTAAATTTGTATTGAAATAGATATGCAAAATACATATAAAACAATGTAAATTTGTTTCAAAATATATATACGAATACACATAAAATAACGTAGATTTCTATAAATATATATATACAAAATACAAATAAAATTAAGTAAATACGAATCAAAAATGTATACAAAATACACATAAAATAATGTAAATTCGTATAAATATAAATAAACAAAATACCAATAAGAGAATGTGTATTTGTATAAATATAAATATACAAAATGCACATAAAATAACGTAAATTTGTATAAAACTATATACAAAAATACACAGAAGTAATTAAATTTGTATGAAAATAGATATATTTATACAAATACACATTCTTTTATTGGTATTTTGTTTATTAATTTTGATACTAATTTACATTATTTTATGTGTATTTTGTATACATTTTTTATACGTATTTACTTAATTTTATGTGAATTTTGTATATATATTTTTATAGAAAACTACCTTAATTCATGTGTATTCGTATATATATTTTGAAACAAATTTACATTGTTTATATGTATTGTGCATATCTATTTTTGTGTATTCTGTATTTATTTTTGTTATACTTAGAATAATGTAAAATCGTATCAAAATAAGTACACAGAATATCAATAAAATAATTTAAATTTGTATGAAAATAAAGATGCAAAATACCCATAAAATAAAGCATATTTTTTTTAAAAATACATATACAAAAATACACATAGAATAATTAAATTTGTATTAGAATTAATATACAAAATGCACATACAATAAGGTAAGTTTGTATTGAAAAAAAACGCAAAATACACATAAAACAGTGTAAATTTGTTTCAAAATATATATACGAATAATCATAAAATTACGTTGATTTCTATAGGAATATATATACAAAATACACATGAAATGATGTAAATACGTATAAAAATAAATATACAAAATACACATTAAATACTGTAAATTCGCGTCAAAATAAATAAACAAAATATCAATAAAAGAATGTGTATTTGTATGAAAATAGATATACAAAATACACATAAAATAACCTAAATTTGTATCAAACTATATACAAAAATACCCAAAAATATTTTAAATTTGTATGAAAATAAATATACAAAATACACATAAAATTAGGTAAATTTGTCTTGAAATACATATACAAAATACACATAAAATAATGTAAATTTGAATGAAAAGGCATAAACAAATACACTTAAAATAACGTAAATTTGTATAAAAAAATATATACAAAACACAAATAGAATATTGTAAAATCGTATGAAAATAAATACACAGAATATTAATAAAATAATGTAAATTTGTATGAAAATAAAGAGGCAAAATACCCATAAAATAACGCATTTTTTTATTTATAAAAATATATATACCAAAATACACATAAAAAAATTAAATTTTAATTAAAATAAATATATAAAAAACACATACAATAAGGTAAATTTGTATTGAAATAGATATGCAAAATACATATAAAACAATGTAAATTTGTTTCAAAATATATATACGAATACACATAAAATAACGTAGATTTCTATAAAAATATATATACTAAATACACATAAAATGAAGTAAATACGTATAAAAAAATGTATACAAAATACACATAAAATAATGTAAATTCGTATCAAAATAAATATACAAAATACCGATAAAAGAATGTGTATTTGTATAAATATAAATATACAAAATACACATAAAGTAACGTAAATTTATATAAAACTATATACAAAAATACACAGAAGTATTTTAATTTGTATGAAAATAGATGTACAAAATAAGGTAAATTCGTTTCAAATTCAATAAACAAAATTCAGATAAAAGAACGTATATTTGTAGACAAAATAAATATAAAATACACATAAAATAACGAAACTTTGTGAAAATATAGACCAAAATAAACAAAAATAATTTCAATTTGTATGAAAATAAATATACAAAATACACATGTATTTTGTATATCTATTTTCACACAAATTTAATTACTTTTGTGTATTTTTGCATATAGTTTTATATAAATTTACGTTATTTTATTTGTATTTTGTATATTTATATTTATACAATACACATTATTTTATTAGTATTTTGTTTATTTATTTTGATACGAGTTTACATTATTTTATGTGTATTTTGTATACCTTTTTTTATACGTATTTACTTCATTTTATGTGTATTTTGTATATTTATTTTCATAGAAATCTACGTTATTTTATGTGTATTCGTATATATATTTTGAAAAAAATTTAAATGGTTTTATATGTATTTTGCATATCTATTTCAATACAAATTTACCTTATTGTATGTGCATTTTGTATATTTATTTTAATACAAATTCAAATATTTTATGTGTGTCTTGGTATAAATATTTTTATAAAAAATGCGCTATTTTATGGGTATTTTGCATCTTAATTTTCATACAAATTTACATTTTTTTATTAATATTCTGTGTATTTATTTTGATACGATTTTGTATATATTTTTTTATACATATTTACATTATTTAATGTGTATTTTTTATATATATTTTATACAAATTTACGTTATTTTAAGTGTATTTGTTTATATATTTTCATTCAAATTTACATTATTTTATGTGTATTTTGTAAATGTATTTCAATACAAATTTACCTAATTTTATGTGTATTTTGTATATTTATCTTCATACAAATTAAAATTATTTTTGTGTATTTTTGTATATAGTTTTATACAAATTTAGGTGATTTTATGTGTATATTGTCTATCTTTTTTCATACAAATACACATTCTTTTATTGATATTTTGTTTATTTATTTTGACGCGAATTTACATTATTTAATGTGTATTTTATATATATATTTTATACGTGTTTACATCATTTGATGTGTATTTTAAATATATATTTCTATAGAAATCTACGTTGATTTATGAGTATTCATATATAGATTTTGAAATAAATTTACACTGTTTTATGTGTATTTTGCATATTTTTTCAATACAAATTCACCTTATTGTATATACATTTTGAATATTAATTTTAATACAAATTTAATTATGCTATGTGTATTTTTGTATATGTATCTTTTTTTAAAAATATGCTTTATTTTATGGGTATTTTGCATTTTTATTTTCATACAAATTTACATTATTTTATTTATAATCTGTTTATTTTCTTTTTGAAACAATTTGACATTATTCTATGTGTATTTTGTATATCTATTTTTATATATTATATATATATATATATATTTATATATATATATATATATATATATATATATATATATATATATATATATATATATATATATATATATATATATATATATATATATATATATATATATATATATATATATATATATATATATATATATATATATATATATATATATATATATATATATATATATATATATATATATATATATATATATATAATATATATATTTATATATTTGTATTTGTAGGTTATTTTATGTGTGTTTTCTATATATTTTCATCCAAAATTACATTATTTTATTGTTATTTTGTTAATTTAACTCGATACGAATTTAGATTATTTCAGGTATTTTGTATACATATTTTTATATATATTTACATTATCTAATGTTATTTGTATATATTAATATATGTAAACTAATTTTATGTGCATATATATATATATATATATATATATATATATATATATATATATATATATATATATATATATATATATATATATATATATATATATATACGAAAACACATAAAATAACGTAGATTTCTATAGAAATATATATACAAAATACATATGAAATGAAGTAAATACGTATAAAAAAAAAAAATATATATATATATATATATATATATATATATATATATATATATATATATATATATATATATATATATATATATATATATATATATATATATATATATATATATATATATATATATATATATATATATATATATATATATATATATATATATATATATATATATATATATACAAAATACACAGTAAATATTTTATATTCTCGTCAAAATAAATAAAGAAAATATCAATAAAAGAATGTATTTGTATGAAAATAGATATACAAAATACTCATAAAATAACCTAAGTTTGTATAAAACTATATACAAAAATACACAAAAATAATTTAAATTTGTATGAAAATAAATATACAAAATACACATAAAATTAGGTAAATTTGTATTGAAATACATATACAAAATACATATAAAATAATGGAAATTTGAATGAAAATATATAAACATGAACACTTAAAATAACGTAAATTTGTATCAAATATATATACAAAATACTAATTAAATAATGTAAATATGTATAAAAAATATATACAAAACACATATAGAATAATGTAAAATTGAATCAAAAAAATACAGAATATTAATAAAATAATGTAAATTTGTATGAAAATAAAGATGCAAAATAGTTAAAAATAACGCATTTTTTATAAAAATATATATACCAAAATACACATAAAATATTAAAATTTGTATTAAAATAAATATAAAAAATGCACATACTGTAAGGTAAATTTGTATTGAAATAGATATGCAAAATACATATAAAACAATGTAAATTTGTTTCAAAATATATATACGAATACACATAAAATAACGTTTATTTCTATAAAAATATATACAAAATACACATAAAATGAAGTAAATACGTATAAAAAAATGAATACAAAATACACATAAAAATCGTATCAAAATAAATAAACAAAATACCAGTAAAAGAAAGTGTATTTGTATAAATATAAATATACAAAATACACATAAAATATCGTAAATTTGTATAAGACTATATACAAAAATACACAGAAGTTATTAAATTTGTATGAAAATATATATACAAAATACAGCTAAAATAAGCTAAATTTTAATTGACATGTACATACAAAATACATAAAATGATGTAAATCTGTATCAAAATATTTATGCAAATACATATAATAACGTAGATTTGTTTAAAAATATATAAACAAAATACACATTAAGTAATGTAAATACGTATAAAAAATATGTACAAAATACACATATAATCATGTAATTCGTATCAAAATAAATAAACAAAATAGCAATAAAATAATGTAAATTTGTATGAGAAAACATAAACAAATAACGCAAATTTATATAAAATATATGTACAAAATGCACATAAATAAACTAAATTTGTATAAAATATATATACAAAACACACACTAAATAATGTAAATGCGTACATAAAATAACCTAAATTTGTATAAAACTATATACAAAAATACACAAAAATAGTTTAAATTTGTTTGAAAAGAAATATACAAAATACACATAAAATTAGGTAAATTTGTATTGAAATACATATACAAAATACATCAAATAATGTAAATTTATTTACATAAATAAAGATGCAAAATAATCAAAATATAAAGCATATTTTTATAAAAATACATATACAAAAATACACATAGAATAATTAAATTTGTATTAAAATTAATATACAAAATACATATACAATAAGGTAAATTTGTATTGAAAAAAATGCAAAATACATATAAAAGTGTAAATTTGTTTCAAAATCTATATACGAATACACATAAAATAATGTAGATTTCTATAGAAATATATTTAAAAAATACACATGAAATTATGTAAATACGTATAAAAATATATATACAAACTACATATCTAATAATGTAAATTCGCGTCAAAATAAATTAACAAAATATCAATAAAAGAATGTGTATTTGTATGAAAATAGATATACAAAATACTCATAAAATAACCTAAGTTTGTATAAAACTATATACAAAAATACACAAAAATAATTTAAATTTGTATGAAAATAAATATACAAAATACACATAAAATTAGATAAATTTGGATTGAAATACATATACAAAATACACATAAAATAATGGAAATTTGAATGAAAATATATAAACATATTCACTTAAAATAACTTAAATTTGTATCAAATATATATACAAAATACTAATTAAATAATGTAAATATGTATAAAAAAATATATACAAAACACAAATAGAATAATGTAAAATCGTATCAAAATAAATACATAGAATATTAATTAAATAGTGTAAATTTGTATGAAAATAAAGATGCAAAATAGCCATAAAATAACGCATTTTTTATAAAAATATACATACCAAAATACACATAAAATATTCAAATTTGTATTAAAAAAAAAAAAAATGCACATACTGTAAGGTAAATTTGTATTGAAATAGATATGCAAAATACATATAAAACAATGTAAATTTGTTTCAAAATATATATACGAATACACATAAAATAACGTTGATTTCTATAAAAATATATACAAAATACACATAAAATGAAGTAAATACGTTTAAAAAAATGAATACAAAATACACATAAAAATCGTATCAAAATAAATAAACAAAATACCAGTACAAGAATGTGTATTTGTATAAATATAAATATACAAAATACACTTAAATATCGTAAATTTGTATAAAACTATATACAAAAATACACAGAACAAATACACATTCTTTTATTGGTATTTTGTTTATTTATTTTGTTTCAAATTTATATTATTTTATGTGTATTTTGTTTACATTTTTTATACGTATTTACCTAATTTTATGTGTATTTCGTATATATATTTTTATAGAAATCTACGTTATTTTATGTTTATTCGTATATATATTTTGAAACAAATTTACATTGTTTAAATGTATTTTGCATATCTATTTAATTACAAATTTACCTTATTGTATGTGTTTTTTATATATTTATTTTAATACAAATTTAATTTTTTCTGTGTATTTTGGTATATATGGTAAGGTAAATTTGTATTAAAAGAGATATTCAAAAATACATATAAAACAATGTAAATTTGTTTCAAAATATATATACGAATACACATAAAATAACGTAGATTTCTATGAAAATATATACAAAATACACATAAAATGAAGTAAATACGTATAAAAAATGAATACAAAATACACATAAATATCGTATCAAAATCAATAAACCAAACACCCGTAAAAGAATGTGTATTTGTATAAATATAAATATACAAAATATACAAAAATATCGTAAATTTGTATAAAACTATATACAAAATACAGAAGTAATTAAATTTGTATGAAAATATATATACAAAATACAGCTAAAATAAGCTAAATTTGAATTGAAATGTACATACAAAATACATAAAATAATGTAAATCTGTATCAAAATATTTATACAAATACATATAATAACGTAGATTTGTTTAAAAATATATAAACAAAATACACATTAAGCAATGTAAATACGTATAAAAAATATGTACAAAATACACATATAATCATGTAATTCGTATCAAAATAAATAAACAAATTAGCAATAAAATAATGTAAATTTATATGAGAAAACATATACAAATAACGCAAATTTCTATAAAAATATGTGTACAAAAATGCACATAAAATAAAGTAAATTTACATAAAAATATATATGCAAAACACACACTAAATAATGTAAATGCGTACATAAAATAACCTAAATTTGTATAAAACTATATACAAACATACACAAAAATAATTTAAATTTGTTTGAAAAGAAATATTCAAAATACACATAAAATTAGGTAAATTTGTATTAAAAAACATATACAAAATACACATCAAATAATGTAAATTTGAATGAAAATATATAAACAAATACACTTAAAATAACGTAAATTTGTATAAGATATATATGCAAGATACACATTAAATAATGTAAATGTGTATAAAAAAATATATACAAAAAAGAAATAGAATAATGTAAAATCCTATCAATATAAATACAAAGAATATCAATAAAATAATGTAAATTTGTATGAAAAGAAAGATGCAAAATTCCCATAAAATAGCGCATTTTTTATAAAAATATATATACCAAAATACACATAAAATATTTAAATTTGTATTTAAATATACAAAATATACAAAATGCATATACAGTAAGGTAAATATGTATTCAAAGAGATATTCAAAAATACTTATAAAACAAAGTAAATTTGTTTCAAAATATATATACGAATACACATAAAATAACGCAGATTTCTATAGAAATATATATAGAAAATACACATGAAATTATGTAAATACGTATAAAAATATATATACAAAATACATATCTAGGTAAATTCGTGTCAAAATAAATAAACAAAATATCATGAAAAGAATGTGTATTTGTATGAAAATAAATAATAGAAAATAAATTTGTATGAAATATATATGCAAGATACACATTAAATAATGTAAATATGTTTAAAAAAAAATATATACAAAAAACAAATAAAATAATGTGAAATCGTATCAAAATAAATACACCGAATAATAATAAAATAATGTAAATTTGTATGAAAATAAAGATGAAAAATTCCCATCAAATAGCGCATTTCTTATAAAAATATATATACCAAAATACACATAAAATATTTAAATTTGTATTGAAATAAATATACAAAATGCACATACAATAAGGTAAATTTGTATTGAAAGAGATATGCAAAAATACATAAAAAAACAATGTAATTTTTTTTCAAAATATATAAACAAATACTCATAAAATAACGAAGATTTCTATAAAAAAGTATATATACAAAATACACATAAAATTAAGTAAATGGGTATAAAAATAGATATACAAAATACACATAGATTAATGTAAAATTGTTTCAAAAAAAAATAAACAGAATATAAATAAAATAATGTAAATTTGTATGAAAATAAAAATGCAAAATACCCATAAAATAAAGAATATTTTTATAAAAATACATATACAAAAATACACATAGCATAATTAAATTTGTATTAAAATTAATATACAAAATGCATATACAATAAGGTAAATTTGTATTGAAAAAATATGAAAAATACACATAAAACAGTGTAAATTTATTTCAAAATCTATATACGAATACTCATAAATCAACGTAGATTTCTATAGAAATGTATATACAAAATACACATAAAATGATGTAAATACGTATAAAAATATATATATAAAATACTCATTAAATAATGTAAATTCGCGTCAAAATAAATAAACAAAATATCAATAAAAGAATGTGTATTTGTATGAAAATAGATATACAATATACACATAAAATCACCTAAACTTGTATAAAACTATATACAAAAATACTCAAAAATAATTTTACTTTGTATGAAAATAAATATACAAAATACACATAAAATTAGGTAAATTTGTATTGAAAAACATTTACAAAATACACATGAAATAACGTAAATTTGAATGAAAATATATAAACAAATACACTTAAAATAACGTAAATTTGTATGAAATATATATAAAAAATACCCATTAAATAATGTAAATATGTATAAAAAAATATATACAAAACACAAATAGAATAATATAAAATCGTATCAAAATAAATACACAAAATATTAATAAAATAATGTAAATTTGTATGAAAATTAAGATGCAAAATACCCATAAAATAACGCATTTTTTATAAAAAATATTTATACCAATACACACATAAAATATTTGAGTTTGAATTAAAATAAATATACAAAATGCACATACAATAAGGTAAATTTGTATTGAAATAGATATGCAAAATACATATAAAACCATGTAAATTTACAAAATACACATAAAATGAAGTAAATACGTATAAAAAAAGGTATACAAAATACACATAAAATAATGTAAACTCGTATCAAAATAAATAAACAAAATACTAATAAAAGAATGTGTATTGTATAAATATAAATATACAAAATACAAATAAAAATAACGTAAATTTATATAAAACTATATGCAAAAATACACAAAATTTTTTATATATTTTCATACAAATTTTCGTTATTTTATGTGTATTTTGTATATTTATTTTTTCTACAAATATACGTTCTTTAATCTGAATTTTGTTTATTGAATTTGAAACGAGTTTACCTTATTTTGTATATCTATTTTCATACAAATTAAAATACTTCTGTGTATTTTTGTATATAGTTTTATATAAATTTACGTTATTTTATGTGTATTTTGTATATTTATATTTATACAAATACACATTCTTTTATTGGTATTTTGTATGTTTATTTTGATACGAATTTACATTATTTTATGTGTATTTTGTATACATTTTTTTATACGTATTTACTTCATTTTATGTGTATTTTGTATATATATTTTTATAGAAATCTACGTTATTTTATGTGTATTCGTATATATATTTTGAAACAAATTTTGCATTGTTTTATATGTGTTTTGCATATCTATTTCAATACAAATTTACCTTATTGTATGTGTTTTTTATATATTTATTTTAATTAAAATTTAATTTTTTATGTGTATTTTGGTATATATATTTTTATAAATAAAAAAAATGCGTTATTTTATGGGTATTTTGCCTCTTTATTTTCATACAAATTTACATTATTTTATTAATATTCTGTGTATTTATTTTGATACGATTTTACATTATTCTATTTGTGTTTTGTATATATTTTTTTATACAAATTTACGTTATTTTAAGTGTATTTGTTTATGTCTTTTCATTCAAATTTGCATTATTTTATGTGTATTTTGTATATGTATTTCAATACAAATTTACCTAATTTTATGTGTATTTTGTATATTTATTTTCATACAAATTTAAAATATTTTTGTGTATTTTTGTATATAGTTTGATACAAATTTAGGTTATTTTATGTGTATTTTGTATATCTATTTTCATACAAATACACATTCTTTTATTGATATTTTGTTTATTTATTTTGACGCGAATTTACATTATTTAATGTGTATTTTGTATATATATTTTTATACGTATTTACATCATTTCATGTGTATTTTGTATAGTTTTAAACAAATTTATATTATAACAAATATATATATATATATATATATATATATATATATATATATATATATATATATATATATATATATATATATATATATATATATATATATATATATATATATATAATATATATATATATATATATATATATATATATATATATATATATATATATATATATATATATATATATATATATATATATATATATATATATATATATATATATATATATATTTATACAAATACACATTCTTTTATTGGTATATTGTTTATTTATTTTGATACTAATTTACATTATTTTATGTGTATTTTGTATACATTTTTTATACGTATTTACTTAATTTTATGTGTATTTTGTATATATATTTTTATAGAAATCTACCTTATTTCATGTGTATTCGTATATATATTTTGAAACAAATTTACATTGTTTATATGTATAATTAAATTTGCATTAAAATTAATATACTAAATGCGTATATAATAAGGTAAATTTGTATTGAAAAATTATGCAACATACACGTTTTCTCATACAAATTTATATTATTTTATTGTTATTTTGTTTATTTATTTTGATACGAATTACATGATTATATGTGTATTTTGTACATATTTTTTTATACGTATTTACATTATTTAATGTGTATTTTGTTTATATATATTTTCATACAAATTTACGTTATTATATGTGTATTTGTATAAATATTTTGATACAAATTTACTTTATTTCATGTATTTTGTATATATATTTCAATTCAAATTTAGCTTATTTTGTGTGTATTTTGTATATGTTTTCATACAAATTTAATTACTTCTGTGTAATTTTGTATATAGTTTTATATAAATTTACGTTATTTTATGTGTATTTTGTATATTTATATTTATACAAATACACATTCTTTTATTGGTATTTAGTTTATTTATTTTGATACGAATTTACATTATTTTATGTGTATTTTGTATACATTTTTTTATACGTATTTTCTTCATTTTATGTGTATTTTTTATATATATTTTTATAGAAATCTACGTTATTTTATGTATATTCGTATATATATTTTGAAACAAATTTACATTGTTTTATATGTATTTTGCATATCTATTTCAATACAAATTTACCTTATTGTATGTGTTTTTTGTATATTTATTTTAATACAAATTTAATTTTTTGATGTGTATTTTGGTATATATATTTTTATAAATAAAAAAATGCGTTATTTTATGGGTATTTTGCTTCTTTTTTTTCATACAAATTTACATTATTTTATTAATATTCTGTGTATTTATTTTGATACGATTTTACATTATTCTATTTGTGTTTTGTACATATTTTTTTATACAAATTTACGTTATTTTAAATGTATTTGTTTATGTATTTTCATTCAAATTTACATTATTTTATGTGTATTTTGTGTATGTATTTCAATACAAATTTACCTAATTTTATGTGTATTTTGTATATTTATTTTCATACAAATTTAAAATATTTTTGTGTATTTTTGTATATAGTTTGATACAAATTTAGGTTATTTTATGTGTATTTTGTAGATCTATTTTCATACAAATACACATAATTTTAATGATATTTTGTTTATTTATTTTGACGCGAATTTACAGTATTTAATGTGTATTTTGTATATATATTTTTATACGTATTTACATCATTCGCGTCAAAATAAATAAACAAATTTACATTGTTTTATATGTATTTTGCATATCTATTTCAATACAAATTTACCTTATTGTATGTGTTTTTTATATATTTATTTTAATTCAAATTTAATTTTTTTATGTGTATTTTGGTATATATATTTTTATAAATAAAAAAAATGCGTTATTTTATGGGTATTTTGCCTATTTATTTTCATAAAAATTTACATTATTTTATTAATATTCTGTGTATTTATTTTGATACGATTTTACATAATTCTATTTGTGTTTTGTATATATTTTTTTATACAATTATACGTTATTTTAAGTGTATTTGTTTATGTCTTTTCATTCAAATTTACATTATTTTATGTGTATTTTGTATATGTACTTCAATACAAAGTTACCTAATTTTATGAGTAGTTTGTATATTTATTTTCATACAAATTTAAAATATTTTTTGTGTATTTTTGTATATAGTTTGATACAAATTTAGGTTATTTTATGTGTATTTTGTATATCTATTTTCATACAAATACACATTCTTTTATTGATATTTTGTTTATTTATTTTGACGCGAATTTACAGTATTTAATGTGTATTTTGTATATATATTTTTATACGTATTTACATCATTTCAAGTGTATTTTGTATATATATTCCTATAAAAATCAACGTTATTTTATGTGTATTCGTATATATATTTTGAAACAAATTTACACTGTTTTATGTGTATTTTGGTTTTTTTTTTCAATTCAAATTTACCTTATTGTATGTGCATTTTTTATATTAATTTTAATACAAATTTAATTATTCTATTTGTATTTTTGTATATGTATATTTAAAAAAAATATGCTTTAATTCATGGGTATTTTGCATCTTTATTGTCATACAAATTTAAATTATTTTATTGATATTCTGTGTACTTATTTTGATACTATTTTACATTATTCTATGTATAACAAAAATAAATACAGAATACACAAAAATAGATACGCAAAATACATATAAACAATGTAAATATGTTTTAAAATATATAAATACATGTACAAAATACACATAAAATAATGTAAATTTGTACGTTCTTTAATCGGAATTTGTTTATTGATTTTGATACAATTCTCATTATTTAGGTGTATTTGATATATATATATATATATATATATATATATATATATATATATATATATATATATATATATATATATATATATATATATATATATATATATATATATATATATATATATATATATATATATATATATATATATATATATATATATATATATATATATATATATATATATATATATATATATATATATATAATTTATATATTTTTTTATACATATTTATAGAAATTTACTCTATTTTATGTGTATTCGTATATATATTTTGATACAAATTTACATTATTTATGTGTATTTCATATATCTGTTCAATACAAATTTTCTTTATTGTATGTTTTTGTATATTTATTTTGATACAAATTTAATTATTTTTATGTGTATTTTGTATATATTTTTAAACAAATATGGGTTATTTTATGGGTGTTTTTGTCTTTATTTTCATACAAATATAGATTATTTTATTGATAGTCTGTTTATTTATTTTGATACGATTTTACGTTATTCTGTGTATTTTGTATACATATTTTTAGACATATTTACATTATTTTAATGTATATTTTGTACATATATTTTATGGAAATTTACGTAATCTTATGTGTATTTGTTTATATAGTTTCATACAAATTTACATTATTTTATGTGTATTTTGTATATGTATTTCAATAAAAATTTGCCTAATTTCATGTGTATTTTGCATATCTATTTTCAAACAAATTTAAATTATTTTTGTGTATTTTTGTATATATTTTTATACAAATTTTTGTTATTTTATTTGTATTTTGTATATATATTTTCCTACGAATATACATTCTTTTAGAGGAAATCTTGTTTATTTATTTTGATACGAATTTACATTATTTTATGTGTATTTTGTATATATATTTTTCTATGTACTTACATTATTTTATGTGTATTTTGTATATATATATTTTCATAAAAATTTACGTAATTTTATTGTGTGTATTCGTATATATTTTGATACAAATTTACATTATTTTATGTATTTTCTATATTTATTTCAATTCAAATTTAGCTTATTTTATGTGTCTTTTGTATATCTATTTTCATACAAATTTAATTATTTTTGTTTATTTTTGTATATAGTTTTATACAATTTTACGTTATTTTATGTGTATTTTGTATATTTATATCTATACAAGTAAACATTCTTTTATTAGCATTTAGTTTATATATTTTGATTCGAGTTTACATTAATTTATGTGTATTTTGTATACATTTTCTTATATGTATTTACTTAATTTTATGTGTATTTTGTATATATATTTTTATAGAAATCTACGTTATTTTATGTGTATTAGTATATATATTTTAAACCAAATTTACTTTGTTTTATGTGATTTTTGCATATCTATTTCAATACAAATTTACCTTATTGTATGTGCATTTTGTATATATATTGTAATACAAATTTAAATATTTTATGTGTATTTGGTATATATATTTTCATAAAAAATGCGTTGTTTTATGGGTATTTTGCATCTTTATTTTCATACAAATTTACATTATTTTATTAAAATTCTGTGTATTTATTTTGATACTATTTTACATTATTCTTTTTGTGTTTTGAATATATTTTTTTATACATATTTACATTATATAATGTGTATTTTCTATATATATTTCATACAAATTTACGTTATTTTAAGTGTATTTGTTTATATATATTCATTCAAATTTACATTATTTTATGTGTATTTTGTATATGTATTTCAATAGAAATTTACCTAATTTTATGTGTATTTTGTATATATATTTTTATACAAATTTAAAAAAAAAATTGCGTATTTTTGTATATAGTTGTATACAAATTTACAATATTTTATGTGTATTTTGTATATCTATTTTCATACAAATACACATTCATTTATTGATATTTTGTTTATTTATTTTGATGCGAATTTACATTATTTAACGTGTATTGTGTATATATATTTTTATACGTATTTACGTCATTTCATGTGTATTTTGTGTATATATTTATATTTTGAAACAAATATACATTGTTTTATGTGCATTTTGTATATTTTTTTAATACAAATTTACCTTATTGTACGTGCATTTTGTATATTAATTTTAATACAAATTTAATTATTCTATGTGTATTCTTGTATATGTATTTTAAAAAAAATATGCTTTATTTTATGGGTATTTTGCATCTTTATTTTCATACAAAATTACATTATTTTATTGATATTCTGTGTATTTATTTTGATACGATTTTACATTATTCTATGTGTATTTGTATATCTATTTTATACAAATGTACGTTATTTTATGTGAATTTGTTTTCATTTCATACAAACTTACATTATTTTATGTGTATTTTGTACATGTATTTAAATACAAATTTAACTAATTATATGTGTATTTTGTATATCTATTTTCATACAAATTGAAATTATTTTTTTTGTTTTTTGTATATATTTTTATTCAAATTTTCGTAATTTTATGTGTATTTTGTATATTTATTTTCCAACAAATATACGTTCTTTTATCGGAATTTTGTTTATTTATCTTGATACGAATTTTCATTTTTTTAGGTGTATTTGATATATATATATCTTTATACTTATTTACATAATTTTATATGTATTTTGAATATATATTTTCAAAGAAATTTACTCTATATGTATATACAAAAAAACACAAAAATAATTTAAATTTGTATGAAAATAAATATACAAAATACACATAATATTAGGTAAATTTGTATTGAAATACATATACAAAATACACTTAAGATAATGTAAATTTGAATGAAATTATATAAACAAATACACCTAAAATAAACGTTAATTTGTATTAAAATATATAAAAATAATACATTAAATAATGAAAATATGTATAAAAGAATATATACAAAACACAAATAGAATAATATAAAATCGTATCATAATATATACACAGAATATTAATAAAATAATGTATATTTGTTTGAAAACTAAGATGCAAAAGACCTATAAAATAACGCATTTTTTATAAAATTATATATACCAAAATACACATAAAATATTTGAATTTGTATTAAAATAAATATAGAAAATGAACATACAATAAGGTAAATTTGTATTTTGAAACAAATTTACACTGTTTTATTTGTACTTTGCGTATTTTTTCAATACAAAATTTACCTTATTGTATGTGTATTTTGTATATTTATTTTCATACAAATATAAATTATTTTTGTGTATTTTTGTATATAGTTTTATACAAATTTATCTATTTTCATACATATACACATTCTTTTATTGATATTTTGTTTATTTATTTTGACGCGAATGATGTAAATACGTATAAAAATATATATACAAAATACACATTAAATACTGTAAATTCGCGTCAAAATAAATAAACAAAATATCAATAAAAGAATGTGTATTTGTATGAAAATAGATATACAAAATACACATAAAATAACCTAAATTTGTATCAAACTATATACAAAAATACACAAAAATAATTTAAATTTGTATGAAAATAAATATACAAAATACACATAAAATTAGGTAAATTTGTATTGAAATATATACACAAAATACACATAAAATAATGTAAATTTGAATGAAAATACATAAACAAATACACTTAAAATAACGTAAATTTGTATAAAAAATATGTACAAAACACAAATAGAATAATGTAAAATCGTATCAAAATAAATACACAGAATATTAATAAAATAATGTAAATTTGTATGAAAAAAAAGAAGCAAAATACCCATAAAATAACGCATTTTTTTATTTATAAAAATATAAAGTATACCAAAATACACATAAAAAATTAAATTTGTATTAAAATAAATATAAAAAACACACATACAATAAGGTAAATTTGTATTGAAATAGATATCCAAAATAAAGATAAAACAATGTAAATTTGTTTCAAAATATAAATACGAATACATAAAATAACGGAGATCTATAAAATATATATACAAAATACACATAAAATGAAGTAAATACGTATAAAAATGTATACAAAATACACATAAAAATAATGTAAATTAGTATCAAAATAAATAAACAAAATACCAAATAATAAAAGAATGTGTTTTGTATAAATATAAATATACAAAATACATAAAATAACGTAAATTTATATAAAACTATATACAAAATACACAGAAGTATTTTAATTTGTATGAAAATAGATATACAAAATAAGGTAAATTCGTTTCAAATTCAATAAACAAAATTAAGATAAAAGAACTTATATTTGTAGAAAAAAATAAATATACAAAATACACATAAAATAAAGAAAATTTGTATGAAAATATATAATAAAATACACAAAAATAATTTAAATTTGTATGAAAATAAATATACAAAATACATATATTTTGTATATCTATTTCACACAAATTTAATTTCTTTGTTATTTTGCATATAGTTTAAATAAATTTACGTTATTATTTGTATTATATTTATATTTATACAATACTATTCTTTATTAGTATTTGTTTATTTATTTTGATACGAGTTTACGATATTTTATATTATTTTGTATACCTTTTTTATACGTATTTACTTCATTTTATGTGTATTTTGTATATATATTTTATAGAAATCTACGTTATTTTATATGTATTCGTATATATTTTGAAAAATATGGTTTATATGTATTTTGCATATCTATTTCAATACAAATTTATTTTATTGTATGCATTATATTTATTTTAATACAAATTCAAATATTTTATGTATATATATTTTGAAACAAATTTACATTTGTTTTATATGTATTTTGCATATCTATTTCAATACAGATTTTTAATTTTTTTATGTGTATTTTGGTATATATATTTTTTTCATACAAATTTACATTATTTGTGTATTATATATATTTTTAAATTTACGTTATTTTAGGTATTTGTTTATGTATTTTCATTCAAATTCACATTATTTTATATGTATTTTGTATATGTATTTCAATACAAATTTACCTAATTTTATGTGTATTTTGTATATTTATTTTCATACAAATTTAATTATTTTGTGTATTTTTTATTTGTATATTTATTTTAATACATATACACATTCTTTTATTGATATTTTGTTTATTTATTTTGACATAATTTACATTATTTAATGTGTATTTGTATATATATATATATATATATATATATATATATATATATATATATATATATATATATATATATATATATATATATATATATATATATATATATATATATATATATATATATATATATATATATATATATATATATATATATATATATATATATATATATATATATATATATATATATATATATATATATATATATATATATATATATATATATATATATATATTTATTTTATAATATATATTTTTATACATATTTACATTATTTAATAGTATTTTGTATATATATTTTATACAAATTTACGTTAATGTAAGTGTATTTGTTTATATATTTTCATTCAAATTTACATTATTTTATGTGTATTTTGTATATGTATTTCAAATCTACCTAATTTTATGTGTATTTTGTATATTTATTTTCATACAAATTTAATTTATTTTGTGTATTGATATATATAGTTTATACAAATTTACGTTATTTTATGTGTATTTTGTATATGTATATTCATACAAATACACATTCTTTTATATTTTATTTATTTTGACACGAATTTACATTATTTAATGTGTATATTGTGTATATATTTTTATACGTATTTAATCATTTCATGTGTATTTTGTATATATATTTCTATAGAAATCTACGTTATTTTATGTGTATATATATATTTTGAAAATAATTTACTTTGTTTTATATGTATTTTGCATATCTATTTCAATACAAATTTACCTTATTGTATGTGTTTTTTATATATTTATTTTAATTGAAATTTCATTTTTTTATGTGTATTTTGGAATTTATATATTTATATAAATTAAAAAAATGCGTTATTTTATGGGTATTTTGCCTCTTTATTTTCATACAAATTTACATTATTTTATTAATATTCTGTGTATTTATTTTGATACGATTTTACATTATTCTATTTGTGTTTTGTACATATTTTTTTATACAAATTTACGTTATTTTAAGTGTATTTGTTTATTTATTTTCATTCAAATTTACATTATTTTATGTGTATTTTGTTTATGTATTTCAATACAAATTTACCTAATTTTATGTGTATTTTGTATATTTATTTCCATACAAATTTAAAATATTTGTGTATTTTGTATATAGTTTGATACAAATTTAGGTTATTTTATGTGTATTTTGTATATCTATTTTCATTCAATTACTCATTCTTTTATTGATATTTTGTTTAATTATTTAGACGCGAATGATGTAAATACGAATAAAAATATATATACAAAATACACATGAAATAATGTAGATTCGCGTCAAAATAAATAAACAAATTATATCAATAAAAGAATGTGTATTTGTATGAAAATAGATATACAAAATACACATAAAATAACCTAAATTTGTATCAAACTATATACAAAAATACACAAAAATATTTTAAATTTGTATGAAAATAAATATACAAAATACACATAAAATTAGGTAAATTTGTATTGAAATACATATACAAAATACACATAAAATAATGTAAATTTGAATGAAAAGACATAAACAAATACACTTAAAATAACGTAAATTTGTATAAAAAAATATATATAAAACACAAATAGAATAATGTAAAATCGTATCAAAATAAAAACACAGAATATTAATAAAATATTGTAAATTTGTATGAAAATAAAGAGGCAAAGTACCCATAAAATAACGCATTTTTTTTTATAAAAATATGTACACCAAAATACACATAAAAAAATTAAATTTTAATTAAAATAAATATATAAAAAACACTTACAATAAGGTAAATTTGTATTGAAATAGATATGCAAATACATATAAAACAATGTAAATTTGTTTCAAAATATATATAGGAATACACATAAAATAACGTAGATTTATATAAAAATATATATAAAAAATACACATAAAATGAATTAGATACGTATAAAAAGTATACAAAATACATATAAAATAATGTAAATTGTATCAAAATAAATATACAAAATACCAATAAAAGAATGTGTATTTGTATAAATATAAATATACAAAATACATAAAATAACGTAAATTTATATAAAACTATATACAAAATACACAGAAGTATTTTAATTTGTATGAAAATATATACAAAATAAGGTAAATTTGAATTCAAATATATAAACAAAATTCAGATAAAAGAACGTATATTTGTAGAAAAATAAATATACAAATACATATAATAACGAAAATTTGTATGATATATAAAAAAATACAAAATAATTTCAATTTGTATGAAAATAAATATACAAAATACATATATAATTGTATTTGTATCAAAATAAATAAACAAAATAACAATAAAATAATATAAATTTGTGTGTATGTTGCATATTTTTCAATACAAATTTACTTTATATACGCATTTTGTATATTAATTTTGATACGAGTTTACATTATTTTATGTATATTTGTATATTTTTATACGTATACTTCATTTTATGTGTATTTTGTATATTTATTTCATAGAAATCTATATATATATATATATATATATATATATATATATAAATATATATATATATATATATACATATATATATATATATATATATTGTATGTGCATTTTGTATATTTATTTTAATACAAATTCAAATATTTTATGTGTGTCTTGGTATAAATATTTAAAAAAAAAAATGCGTTATTTTATGGGTATTTTGCATCTTAATTTTCATACAAATTTACATTATTTTATTAATATTCTGTGTATTTATTTTGATACGATTTTATATTATTCTATTCGTGTTTTGTATATATTTTTTTATACATATTTACATTATTTAATGTGTATTTTTTTATATATATTTTATACAAATTTACGTTATTTTAAGTGTATTTGTTTATATATTTTCATTCAAATTAACATTATTTTATGTGTATTTTGTAAATGTATTTCAATACAAATTTACCTAATTTTATGTGTATTTTGTATATTTATTTTCATACAAATTAAAATTATTTTTGTGTATTTTTCTATATAGTTTTATACAAATTTAGGTGATTTTATGTGTATATTGTATATCTATTTTCATACAAATACACATTCTTTTATTGATATTTTGTTTATTTATTTTGACGCGAATTTACATTATTTAATGTTTATTTTATATATATATTTTTATACGTGTTTACATAATTTGATGTGTATTTTGTATATATATTTCTATAGAAATCTACGTTGATTTATGAGTATTCGTATATAGATTTTGAAATAAATTTACACTGTTTTATGTGTATTTTGCATATTTCTTCAATACAAATTTACCTTATTGTATATGCATTTTGTATATTAATTTTAATACAATTTTAATTATGCTATGTGTATTATTGTATATGTATTTTTATAAAAATATGCTTTATTTTATGGGTATTTTGCATTTTTATTTTCATACAAATTTACATTATTTTATTTATATTCTGTTTATTTTTTTTAAAACAATTTTACATTATTCTATGTGTATTTTGTATATCTATTTTTATACGTATTTACTTAATTTTATGTGTATTTTGTATATTTATTTTTATAGAAATCTACGTTATTTTATGTGTTTTCGTATATATATTTTGAAACAAATTTACATTGTTTTATATGTATTTTTGCATATCTCTTTCAATACAAGTTTACCTTATTGTATGTGCATTTTGTATATTTATTTCAATACAAATTTAAATATTTTATGTGTATTTTGGTATATATATTTTTATAAGAAATGCGCTATTTGATGGGAATTTTGCATCTTTATTTTCATACAAATTTACATTATTTTATTAATATTCGGTGTATTTATTTTGATACGATTTCACATAATTCTATTTGTTTTTTGTATATATTTTGTTATACATATTTACATTATTTAATGTGTATCTTGCATATATATTTCATACAAATTTATTATCTATTATTTATTTTCATACAAATACACATTCTTTTCATGATATTTTGTTTATTTATTTTGACACGAATTTACATTATTTGATATGTATTTTGTATATATCTTTTTATACGTATTTACATAATTTCATATGTATTTTGTATATATATTTCTATAGAAATCTACGTTATTTTATGTGTATTCGTATATATATTTTGAAACAAATTTACATTGTTTTATATGTATTTTTGAATATCTCTTTCAATACAAATTTACCGTACTGTATTTGCATTTTGTATATTTATTTCAATACAAATATAAATATTTTATGTGTATTTTGGTATATATATTTTTTTAAAAAATGCGATATTTTTTTGGGAATTTTGCATCTTTATTTTCATACAAATTTACATTATTTTATTGATATTCTGTGTATTTATTTTGATACGATTTTACATTATTCTATTTGCTTTTTGTATATATTTATTTTTTTATTTAATGTGTATCTTGCATATATATTTTATACAAATTTACGTTATTTTAAGTGTGTTTGTTTATATATTTTCATTCAAATTTACATTATTTGATGTGTATTTTGTATATGTATTTCAATACAAATTTACCTAATTTTACGTGTATTTTGTATATTTCTTTTCATACAAATTTTAATTATTTTTGTGTATTTTTGTATACAATAAGGTAAATTTATATTGAAATAGATATGCAAAATACATATAAAACAATGTTAAATTTGTTTCAAAATATATATACGAATACACACAAAATAACGTAGATTTCTATAAAAATATATATACAAAATACACATAAAATGAAGTAAATACGTTTAAAAAAATGTATACATAATACACATAAAATAATGTAAGCTCGTATCAAAATAAATAAACAAAATACCAATAAAAAAATGTGTATTTGTATAAAAATAAATATACAAAATACACATAAAATATCGTAAATTTATATAAAACTATATACAAAAATACACAAAAGTAGTTAAATTTGTATGAAAATAGATATACAAAATACACATAAAATAAACTAAATTTGTGTATTTTTGTATATACCTTTATATCAGTTTACGTTATTTTATGTGTATTTTGTATATTTATATTTATACAAATACACATTCTTTTATTAGTATTTTGTTTATTTATTTCGATACGAGTTTACATTATTTTATGTGTAATTTGTACACATTTTTTTATACGTATTTACTTCATTTTATGTGTATTTTGTATATATATCTTTATAGAAATATGCGTTATTTTATGTGTATTCGTATATATATTTTGAAACAAATTTACATTGTTTTATATTTATTTTGCATATCTATTTCAATACAAATTTACCTTATTGTGTGTGCATTTCGTATATTTATTTTAATACAAATTCAAATATTTTATGTGTGTTTTGGTATATATATTTTTTTTAAAAATGCGCTATTTTTGGGGTATTTTGCATCTTAATTTTCATACAAATTTACATTATTTTATTAATATTCTGTTTATTTATTTTGATACGATTTTACAATATTCTATTTGTGTTTTGTATATATTTTTTTAATACATATTTACATTATTTAATGTGATTTTATATATATATTTTATACAAATTTACGATAATTTAAGTGTATTTGTATATATATATTTTAATTGAAATTTACTCTATTTCATGTGTATTTTGTAAATGTATTTAAATACATTGTTTATATATTTTCATACAGATTTGCATTATTTTATAAGTGTTTTGTATATGTATTTCAATCCAAATTTGCCTAATTTTATGTGTATTTTGCCTATATATTTAAATTATTTTTGCGTATTTTTGTAAAAAAATTTATACAAATTTTAGTTATTTTATTTGTATTTTGTATATATATTTTTCCTACATATATACATTCTATTATTGCAATTATGTTTATTTATTTTGATACGAATTTCCATTACTTTATGTGTATTTTGTATATATATGTTTCTACGTATTTACATTATTTTATGTGTATTTTGGATATATATTTTCATAAAAATTTACGTTATTTTATTTTGCGCTCTCGTATATATTTTGATACAAATTTTATACAAATTCATGTTATTTTATGTGTATTTGAATACATATTTTCAATCAAATTTAAATTATTTTATATGTATTTTTACATATATTTCATTACAAATTTACCTTATTTTATGTTTGTTTCATATATTCATTTCATGCAGTTTTAAATTATTTTATGTGTATATTTGTATTTGTATTTAGGTTATTTTATTTGTATTTTCTATATACATTTTCATCCAAAACTACATTATTTTATTGGTATTTTGTTAATTTAATTCGATACGAATTTAGATTATTTCAAAGGTATTTTTTATACATTTTTTATACGCATTTACATTATTTAATGTGTGTTTTGTATATATATTTTGATGCAAATTTACTTTATTTGATGTGCATTTTTGTACATATATTTTTAAAGAAATTAGCGTTATTTTATATGTATTTTGTATATGTTTTCTCATACAAATTTACATTATATTATTGGTATTTTGTTTATTTATTTTGATACGAATTACATGATTATATGTGAATTTTCTACATATTTTTTTATACGTATTTACATTATTTAATGTGTATTTTGTTGATGTGTTTTTATACAAATTTACGTTATTATATGTGTATTTGTATAAATATTTTGATACAAAATTACATTATTTGATGTATTTATATATATATATATATATATATATATATATATATATATATATATATATATATATATATATATATATATATATATAGATATATATATATATATATATATATATATATATATATAAAATACATATTTTATATATATATATATATATATATATATTCAATATAAATTTATATATATATATATATATATGCATATATATATATATATATATATAAATATATATAAAACAATATAAATTTGTTTAAATATATATACGAATACACATAAAATTACATATTTCTATGAAATATATATACAAAATATTGATATTTTGTTTATTTATTTATACAAAATTTACATTATTTAACGTCTATTTTGTATATAATTTTATAATTTACAGCATCTCAAGTGTATTTTGTATATATATTTCTACATAAAATCTGCTAAATTTATTGTATTATATATATATATATATATATATATATATATATATATATATATATATATATATATATATATATATATATATATATATATATATAATTTTACTACAAATTTAAGTATTGAATGTGTATTTATGTATATGTATTTTTATAAAATGTATTTATTTTATTGGTATTTTGCATCTTTATTTTCATACAAATTTAAATTATTTTATTGATATTTTGTGTATTTATTTTGATACGATTTTACATTATTTTCTATGTGTATTTTGTATATATATTTAATACAAATGTACGTTATTTTATGTGTATTTGTTTTCATTTCATACAAATTTTCATTATTTTATGTGTATTTTGTACATGTACAAATTTGTACAAATTTAACTAATTATATGTGTATTTTGTATATCAATTTTCATAAAAATTGAAATTATTTTTGTTTTTTTTGTATATATTTTTATACAAATTTTCGCTATTTTATGTGTATTTTGTATATTTATTTTCCTACAAATATACATTCTTTTATCGGAATTTTGTTTGTTTATTTTGATACGAATTTACATTATTTTAGGTGTATTTGGTATATATATTTTTATACTATTTACATCATTTTATATGTATTTTGTATGTATATTTTCATAGAAATTTACTCTATTTTATGTGTATTCGTATATATATTTTGATACAAATTTACATTATTGATGTGTATTTTGCATATGTATTTCAATACAAATTTACTTTATAGTATATGCATTGTGTATATTTATTTCAATACAAATTTAATTATTTCATGTGTATTTTTGTATATATATTTTTATGCATATATGCGTTATTATATGGGTATTTTGCATCTTTATTTTCATACAAATTTAAATTATTTTATTGATATTCTGTTTATTTATTTTGATACGATTTAACATTATTCTATGTGTATTTTGTATATATATTTTTATACATATTTACATTATTTAATGTATATTTTGTATATATATTTTATCCAAATTTACGTTATTTTATGTGTATTTGTTTATATATTTTCATACAAATTTACATTATTTTATGTGTATTTTGTATATGTATTTCAATACAAATCTGCGTAACTTTATGTGCATTTTGCATATCTATTTTCAAACAAATTTAAATTATTTTTGTGTATTTTTGTATTTATTTTTATATAAATTTTATTTATTTTATTTGTATTTTGTATATATATTTTCCTACAAATATACAATCTTTTATTATAATTTTGTTTATTTATTTTGATACGAGTTTACATTATTTTATGTGTATTTTGTATATATATTTTTCTACGTATTTACATTATTTTATATGTATTTTGTATATATATTTTAATAAAAATTTACATTATTTTATTGTGTGTATTCCTATTTATTTTGACACAAATTTTATACAAATTCATGTTATTTTATGTGTATTTGTATATATATTTTCATACAAATTTATATTATTTTACGTGTATTTTTACATATTTTTCATTACAAATTTACCTTATTTTATGATTATTTTGTATATTTATTTCATTCAATTTTAAATTATTTTATGTGTATATTTGTATTTGTATTTACGTAGTTTTATGTGTATTTTCTATATATATTTTCATCCAAAACTACATTATTTTATTGGTATTTTCTTTATTTAACTCGATACGAATTTAGATTTTTTGAAAGGTATTTTGTATACATATGTTTATACTCATTTACATTATGTAATGTGTGTTTTGTATATATTTTTTAATGAAAATTTATTTTATGTGCATTTTTGTACATATATTTTTATAGAAATTTATTTATTTTATGTGTATTTGTATATGTTTTCTCATAAAAATTTACATTATTTTATTGGTATTTTGTTTATTTATTTTGATACGAATTACATGATTATATGTGTATTTTGTATATATTTTTTTATACGTAATTACATTATTTAATGTGTATTTTGTTTATATATTTTTATATAAAATTTACGTAATTATATGTGTATTTGTAAAAATATTTTGATACAAATTTACTTTATTTTATGTGTTTTGTACATATATTTCAATTCAAATTAAGCTTATTTTGGGTGTATTTTGTATATCTATTTTCATACAAATTAAATTCCTTTTTTGTATCTTTGTATATTGTTTTACATAAATTTACCTTATTTTATGTGCATTTTGTATATTTATATTTATACAAATACACATAAAATAAAGTAAATTTCCTTAAAAATAGATATACAAAACACACATTAAATAATGTAAATGCGTATAAAAATGTGTGTACAAAATACCTATGAAATAATCTAAATTCGTATCGAATTAAACTAACAAAATACCAATAAAATAATGTAATTTTTGATGAAAATATATAGTGAAAATACACATAAAATAACCTAAATACAAATACATATATACACATAAAATAATTTAAAATTGAAGGAAATAAATATTCAAAATAAACATAAAATAAGGTAAATTTGTAATGAAATATAAGTAAAAATGCATATAAAATAATGTAGATTTGTATGAAAATATATATACAAATACACATTAAATTACATGAATTTGTATCAAATTTGTATCAAATTATATACGAATACACACAATAAAATAAAATAAATTTTTATGAAAATATATATACAAAATACACATAAAATAATGTAAATACGTAGAAAAATATATATACAAAATACACATAAAATAAAGTAAATTCGTATCAGAATAAATAGATAAAATTCCAATAAAAGAATGTATATTTGTAGGAAAATATATATATAGAAAATAAAAATAAAATAACTAAAATTTGTATAAAAATATATACAAAAACACACAAAAATTATTTAAATTTGTTTGAAAATAGATATGCAAAATACACATAAAATTAGGCAAATTTGTATTGAAATACATATACAAAATACACATAAAATAATGTAAGTTTGAATGAAAATATATAAACAAATACACTTAAAATAACGTAAAATTGTATGAAATATATATACAAAATACACATTAAATAATGTAAATATGTATAAAAAAATATATACAAAACACAAACAGAATAATGTAAAATCGTATCAAAATAAATACACAGAATATTAATAAAATAATATAAATTTCCATTTAAATAAAGATGCAAAATACAAATAAAATAACGCATTTTTTATAAAAATATATATACCAAAACACACATAAAATATTTGAATTTGTATTAAAATAAATATACGAAATGCACACACAATAAGGTAAATTTGTATTGAAATAGATATGCAAAATACATATAAAACAATGTAAATTTGTTTCAAAATATATATACGAAAACACATAAAATAACGCAGATTTCTATAAAGATATATATACAAAATACACATAAAGTGAAGTAAATACGTATAAAAAAATGTGTACAAAATACACATAAAATAATGTAAACTCGTATCTAAATAAATAAACAAAATACTAATAAATGAATGTGTATTTGTATAAATATAAATATACAAAATACACATAAAATAACGTAAATTGATGTAAAAGTATATACAAAAATACACAAAAGTAATTAAATTTGTATGAAAATAGATATACAAAATATACATAAAATAACTCATATTTAAAAAAAAAAATATATATATATATATATATATATATATATATATATATATATATATATATATATATATATATATATATATATATATATATATATATATATATATATATATATATATATATATATATATATATATATATATATATATATATATATATATACAAAATGCACATATAATAAGGTAAATTTGTATTGAAAGAATATGCAAAATACACATAAAACAATGTATATTTGTTTCAAAATATATATACGAATACATATAAAATAATGTAGATTTGTATAGAAATATGTATACAAAAAATAGATGAAATGACGTAAATACGTATAAAAATATATATACACAATACACATTAAATAATGTAAATTCGTGTCAAAATAAATAAACAAAATATCAATAAAAGAATGTGTATTTGTATGAAAATAGATATACAAAATACACATTAAATATTGTAAATTTGTATAAAACTCTATACAAAAATACACAAAAAATAATTTAAATTTGTATGAAAATTAATATACAAAATACACATAAAATTAGGTAAATTTGTATTGAAATACATTTACAAAATACACATAAAATAATGTAAATTTGAATGAAAATATATAAACAAATACACTTAAAAAAACGTAAATTTGTATGAAATATATATATAAAATACATATTAAATAATGTAAATATGTATAAAAAAATATATACAAAAGACAAATAGAATAATGTAAAATAGTATCAAAATAAATACACAGAATATTAATAAAATAATGTAAATTTGTATGAAAATAAAGATGCAAAATACCCATAAACCAACGCATTTTTTATGAAAATATATATACTAAAATACATATAAAATATTTAAATTTGTATTATAATAGATATACAAAATGAACATACAATAAGGTAAATTTGTATTGAAGTAGATATGCAAAATACATATAAAACAATGTAAATTTCTTTCAAAATATATATACAAATACACATAAAATAACGTAGATTTCTATAAAAATATATATACAAAATACACATAAAATGACGTAAATACGTATAAGAAAATGTATACAAAATACACATAAAATAATGTAAATTCGTATCAAAATAAATAAACTAAATGCCAATAAAAGAATGTGTACTTGTATAAATATAAATATACAAAATACACATAAAATAACGTAAAATTGTATAAAACTATATACAAAAATAAACAAAAAAAATTGTATGAAAATAGATATACAAAAGGCATAAATTAAGCTAAATTTGAATTGAAATAAATATAGAAAATACATAAAATAATGTAATTTTGTATCAAAATATATATTCAAATACACATATAATAACGTAAATTTGTATAAAAATATATAAACAAAATACACATTAGATAATGTAAATACGTATAAAAGCTATGTACGTAATGTAAAAATGGAATATACCCATAAAATAACTCATATTTAAAAAAAATATATATACAAAAATACACATAAAATAATTAAATTTGTATTAAAATAAATATACAAAATACACATACAATAAGGTAGATTTTTATTGAAATAGATATGCAAAAAACACATAAAATAATGTAAATTTGTATCAAAATATATACGAATACACACAATAAAATAACGTAAATTTTTATGAAAATATATATACAAAATACACATTAAATAATGTAAATACATAGAAAAATATATATACAAAATACACATATAATAATGTAAATTCGTATCAAAATAAATAAACAAAATTTCCTCTAAAAGAATGTATATTTGTAGGAAAATATATATACAAAATACAAATAAAATAACAAAAATTTGTATAAAAATATACACAAAAATACACAAAAATAATTTAAATTTGTTTGAAAATAGATATGCAAAATACACATGAAATTAAGCAAATTTTTATTGAAATACATATACAAAATACACATAAAATAATGTAAATTTGTATGAAACTATATAAACAAATACACATAAGATAACGTAAATTTCCATAAAATATATGTACAAAATATACATTAAATAATGTAAATATGTCTAAAAATATGTATACAAAATACACAGAATAACGTAAAATCGTATCAAAATAAATAAACAGACTATCAATAAAATAATGTAAATTTGTATGAAAATAAAGATGCAAAATACCCATATAATAACGCATATTTGTTTAAAATATATATATACAAAAATACACATAAAATAATTAAATTTGTATCAAAATAAATATACAAAAGGCACATACAATAAAGAAAATTTGTATTGAAATAGATATGCTAAATACACATAAATAATGTAAATTTGTATCAAAATATATATACGAATACACATAAAATAGAGTAAGTTTCTATGAAAATATATATTAAAAATACATTTAAATTATGTAAATAAGTATAAAAATATATATATATATATCAAATACACCTAAAATAATGAAAATTCGTATCAAAATCAATAAACAAAATTCCGATAAAAGAACGTTCAAATTTACATTATTTTATGTGTATTTTGTACATATATTTAAATACAAATTTAACTAATTATATGTGTATTTCGTATATGTATTTTCATTTACTTCATTTTATGTGCATTTTGTATATATATTTTTATAGAAATCTACGTTATTTTATGTGTATTCGTATACATATTTTAAAACAAATTTACATTGTTTTATATGTATTTTGCATATCTATTTTAATACAAATTTACCTTATTGTATGTGTTTTTTATATATTTATTTTAATACAAATTTAATTTTTTTATGTGTATTGTGGTATACATATTTTTATAAATAAAAAAAAATGCGTTATTTTATGGGTATTTTGCCTCTTTATTTTCATACAAATTTACATTATTTTATTAATATTCTGTGTATTTATTTTGATACGATTTCACATTATTCTATTTGTGTTTTGTATATATTTTTTTATACAAATTTACTTTATTTTAAGTGTATTTATTTATGTATTTTCATTCAAATTTACATTATTTTATGTGTATTTTGTATATGTATTTCAATACAAATTTACCTAATTTTATGTGTGTTTTATATATTTATCTTCATAAAATTAAAATATTTTTGTGTATTTTTGTATATAGTTTGATACAAATTTAGGTTATTTTATGTGTATTTTGAATATCTATATTCATACAAATACACATTCTTTTATTGATATTTTGATTATTTATTTTGACGCGAATTTATATTATTTAATGTGTATTTTGTATATATATTTTTATACGTATTTACATCATTTAATGTGTATTTTGTATATATATTCCTATAGAAATCAACGTTATTTTATGTGTATTCGTATATATATTTTGAAACAAATTTACACTGTTTTATGAGTATTTTGCGTATTTTTTCAATACAAATTTACCTTATTGTACGTGCATTTTGTATATTAATTTTAATACAAATTTAATTATTCTATGTGTATTTTTGTATATGTATTTTTTTTTAAATATGCTTTATTTTATGGGTATTTTGCATCTTTGTTTTCATACAAATTTAAATTATTTTATTGATATTCTGTGTACTTATTTTGATACGGTTTTACATTATTCTATGTGTATTTTGTATATATATTTTATACAAATGTACGTTATTTTATGTGTATTTGTTTTCATTTCATACAAATTTGCATAATTTTATGTGTATTTTGTACATGTATTAAAATACAAATTTAACTAATTATATGTGTTTTACAAATACACATTCTTTTATTGGTATTTTGTTTATTTATTTTGATACGAATTTATATTATTTTATGTGTATTTTGTATGCATTTTTTTATACGTATTTACTTAATTTTATGTGTATTTTGTATATATATTTTTATAGAAATCTACGTTATTTTATGTATATTCGTATATATATTTTGAAACAAATTTACATTGTTTTATATGTATTTTGCATATCTATTTCAATACAAATTTACCTTATTGTATGGGTTTTTTATATATTTATTTTAATACAAATTGAATTTTTTTATGTGTATTTTGGTATATATATTTTTATAAATAAAAAAAATGCGTTATTTTATCGATATTTTGCCACTTTATTTTCATACAAATTTACATTATTTTATTAATATTCTGTGTATTTATTTTGATACGATTTTACATTATTCTATTTGTGTTTTGTATATTTTTTTATACAAATTTACGTTATTTTAAGTGTATTTGTTTATGTATTTTCATTCAAATTTACATTATTTTATGTGTATTTTGTATATGTATTTCAATACAAATCTACCTAATTTTATGTGTATTTTGTATATTTATTTTCATACAAATTTAAAATATTTTTGTGTATTTTTGTATATAGTTTGATGCAAATTTAGGTTATTTTATGTGTATTTTGTATATCTATTTTCATACAAATACACTTTCTTTTATTGATATTTTGTTTATTTATTTTGACGCGATTTTACATTATTTAATGTGTATTTTGTATATATATTTTTATACGTATTTACATCATCTCATGTGTATTTTGTATATATATTCCTATAGAAATCAACGTTATTTTATGTGTATTCGTATATATTTTCTGAAACAAATTTACACTGTTTTATGTGTATTTTGCGTATTTTTTGAATTCAAATTAACCTTATTGTATATGCATTTTGTATATTAATTTTAATACAAATTTAATTATTCTATGTGTATTTTTGTATATGTATTTTTAAAAAAAATATGCATTATTTTATGGGTATTTTGCATCTTTATTTTCATACAAATTTAAATTATTTTATTGATATTCTGTGTACTTATTTTGATACGATTTTACATTATTCTATGTGTATTGAGTATATATATTTTATACAAATGTACGATATTTTATGTGTATTTGTTTTCATTTCATACAAATTTACATAATTTTACGTGTATTTTGTACATGTATTGAAATACAAATTTAACTAATTATATGTGTATTTTGTATATCTATTTTCATACAAATTGATATTATTTTTTTTTTAATATATTTTTATACAAATTTTCGTTATTCTATGTGAATTTTCGGTATTTATTTTCCTACAAATATACGTTTTTTATCGGAATATTGTTTATTTATTTTGATACGAATTTACATTATTTTAGGTGTATTTGATATATATACATATATATATATATATATATATATATATATATATATATATATATATATATATATATATATATATATATATATATATATATATATATATATATATATATATATATATATATATACTTATTTACATCATTTGATATGTATTGTGTATATATATTTTCATAAAAATTTACTCTATTTTAGGTGTATTCGTATATATATTTTGATACAAATTTACATTATTGTGTATATATATTTTTATACATTATTTAATGTTTATTTTGAATATATATTTTTATACTAATTCATGTTATTTTATGTGTATTTGTATTTATATTTTCATACAAATTTATATTATTTTATGTGTATTTTGTACATATATTTCATTACAAATTTACCTTATTTATGTTTATTTTGTATATTTATTTCATTCAATTTTAAATTATCTTATGTGTATATTTGTATTTGTATTTAGGTTATTTTATGTGTATTTTCAATATATATTTTCATCCAAAATTCCATTATTTTTTTGGTATTTTGTTAATTTGATTCGATACAAATTTAGATTATTTCATTGGTATTTTGTATACATATTTTTATACGCATGTACATTACTTAATGTGTGTTTTGTATATATATTTTTATGCAAATTTACTTTATTTTATTGATATTCTGTGTATTTATTTTGATACGATTATACATTATTCTATGTATATTTTGTATATATATTTTATACAAATGTACGTTATTTTATGTGAATTTGTTTTAATTTCATAAAAATTTACATTATTTTATGTGTATTTTGTATATGTATTTCAATACAAATTTACCTAATTTTATGTGTATTTTGTATATTTATTTTCATACAAATTTAAAATATTTTTGTGTATTTTTGTATATAGCTTGATACAAATTTAGGTTATTTTAAGTGTATTTGGTATATCTATTTTCATACAAATACACATTCTTGTATTGATATTTTGTTTATTTATTTTGACGCGAATTTACATTATTTAATGTGTATTTTGTATATATATTTTTATACGTATTTACATCATTTCATGTGTATTTTGTATATATATTTCTATAGAAATCTACGTTATTTTATGTGTATTCGTATATATATTTTGAAACAAATTTACACTGTTTTATGTGTATTTGGCGTATTTTTTCAATACAAATTTACCTTATTGTATGAGCATTTTGTATATTAATTTTAATACAAATTTAATTATTTTATGTGTATTTTTGTAAATGTATTTTTAAAAAAAATATGCTTTATTTTATGGGTATTTTGCATCTTTATTTTCATACAAATTTAAATTATTTTATTGATATTCTGTGTACTTATTTTGATACGATTTTACATTATTCTATGTGTATTTTGTATATATATTTTATACAAATGTACGTTATTTTATGTTTATATGTTTTCATTTCATAAAAATTTACATTATTTTATAATGATTTTGTACATGTATTTAAAGACAAATTTAACTAATTATATGTGTATTTTGTATATCTATTTTCAAACAAATTGAAATCATTTTTTTTTTTTTTTTTTTTGTATAAATTTTTTTTATAAATTTTCGTTATTTTATGTATATTTTGTAATAATATTGTATATATAATATTGTAATAAGTTAAATTTGTATTTAAATATTAAAACGTTTTTTTATGTGTATTTTGTATATGTTTTCTCATACAAATTTACATTATTTAATTAGTTTTTTGTTTATTTATTTTGATACGAATGACTTGATTATTTGTGTATTTTGTTAATATTTTTTTTATACGTATTTACATTACTAATGTGTATTTTGTTTATATATTTTTATACAAATTTACGTTATTATATGTGTATTTGTTAAAAATATTTTGAAACGAATTTACTTTATTTTATGTATTTTGTATATATATTTCAATTCAAATTTAACTTATTTTGTGTGTATTTTGTATATCTATTTTCATACAAATTTAATTACTTCTGTGTATTTTTGTATATAGTTTTATACAAATTTACGTTATTTTATGTGCACATGTGCGTAAAATAAAGTAACTTTGGATAAAAATATATATACAAAACACACATTAAATAATGTAAATGCGTACATAAAATAACATAAATTTGTATAAAACTATATACAAATATACACAAAAATTTCTATTGAAATACATATACAAAATACACATAAAATAATGTAAATTTGAAAGAAAATATATAAACAAATACACATATTATAACGTAAATTTGTATGAAATATATACAAAATACACATTAAATAATGTAAATATGTATAAAAAAATATATACAAAACACAAATAGAATAATGTAAAATCGTATCAAAATATATACACAGAATATTAATAAAATAATGTAAATTTGTATGAAAATTAAGATGCAAAATACCTATAAAATAACGCATTTTTTATAAAATTAGTGATACCAAAATACACATAAAATATTTGAATTTGTATCAAAATAAATATACAAAATGCACATACAATAAGATAAATTTGTATTGAAATAGATATGCAAAATACATATAAAATAATGTAAATTTGTTTCAAAATATATATGCGAATACACATTAACATACATTATTTTTTGTGTATTTTGTACATATATTTTATTACAAATCTACCTTATTTTATGTTTATTTTGTATGTGTATTTTGTATATTTATATTTATCCAAATACACATTCTTTTATAGGTATTTTGTTTATTTATTTTCATTCAAATTTACATAATTTTATGTGTATTTTGTATACATTTTTTTATACGTATTTATCTAATTTTATGTGTATTTTGTATCTATATTTTTATAGAAATCTACGTTTTTTTATTTGTATTCGTATATATATTTTGAAACAAATTTACATTGTTTTATATGTATTTTTGCATATCTCTTTCAATACAAATTTACCTAATTGTATGTGCATTTTGTATATTTATTTCAATACAAATTTAAATATTTTATGTGTATTTTGGTATATATATTTTTATAAGAAATGCGCTATTTTATGGGAATTTTGCATCTTTATTTTCATACAAATTTACATTATTTTATTAATATTCGATGTATTTATTTTGATACGATTTTACATTATTCTATTTGTCTTTTGTATATACTTTTTTATACATATTTACATTATTTAATGTGTATCTTGCATATATATTTTATACAAATTTATTATCTATTATCTATTTTCATACAAATACACATTCTTTTCATGATATTTTGTTTATTTATTTTGACACGAATTTACATTATTTGATATGTATTTTGTATATATATTTTTATACGTATTTACATAATTTCATATGTATTTTGTATATATATTTCTATAGAAATCTACTTCATTTTATGTGTATTCGTATATATATTTTGAAACAAATTTACATTGTTTTATATGTATTTTTGAATATCTCTTTCAATACAAATTTACCTTACTGTATATGCATTTTGTATATTTATTTCAATACAAATTTAAATATTTTATGTGTATTTTGGTATATATATTTTTATAAAAAATACGATAATATTTGGGAATTTTGCATCTTTATTTTCATACAAATTTACATTATTTTATTGATATTCTGTGTATTTATTTTGATACGATTTTACATTATTCTATTTGTTTTTTGTATATATTTTTTTATACACATTTACATTATTTAATGTGTATCTTGGATATATATTTTATACAAATTTACGTTATTTTAAGTGTATTTGTTTATATATTTTCATTCAAATTTACATTATTTGATGTGTATTTTGTATATGTATTTTAATACAAATTTACCTAATTTTATGTTTATTTTGTATATTTCTTTTCAATCAAATTTAAATTATTTTTGTTTATTTTTGTATATAGTTTTATACAAATTTAGGTTATTTTATGTACGCATTTACATTATTTAGTGTGTGTTTTGTATATATATTTTTATGCAAATCTACTTTATTTTATGTGCATTTTTGTACATATATTTTTATAGAAATTTGCGTTATTTGTATATGTTTTCTCATAGAAATTTCATTATTTTATTGCTATTTTGTTTATTTATTTTGATACGAATTACATGATTATATGTGTATTTTGTACATATTTTTTATACGTATTTACATTACTTAATGTGTATTTTGTTTATATATTTTTAAACAAATCTACGTTATTATATGTATTTGTATAAATATTTCGATACAGATTTACATTATTTTATGTATTTTGTATGTACATTTCAATTCAAATTTAGCTTATTTTAGCTGTATTTTGTATATATATTTTCATACAAATTTAATTACTTGTGTGTATTTTTGTATATAGTTTTATACAAATTTACGATAAATTAAATTTATACAAATACATATTCTTTTACTGGTATTTTGTTTATTTATTTTGATACGATTTTTATGTGTATTTTGTATTCATTTTTTTATACGTATTTACTTCATTTTATGTGTATTTTGAATATATTTTTATAGAAATCTACGCTATTTTATGTGTATTCGTATATATATTTTGAAACAAATTTACATTGTTTTATATGTATTTTAGAATATCTCTTTCAATACAAATTTACCTTACTGTATATGCATTTTGTATATTTATTTCAATACAAATTTAAATATTTTATGTGTATTTTGGTATATATATTTTTTTTTAAAATGCGATATTTTTTGGGAATTTTGCATCTCTATTTTCATACAAATTTACATTATTTTTTTGATATTCTGTGTATTTATTTTGATACGATTTGACATTATTTTATTTGTTTTTTGTATATATTTTTATACACATTTACATTATTTAATGTGTATCTTGCATATAAATTTTATACAAATTTACGTTATTTTAAGTGTGTTTGTTTATATATTTTCATTCAAATTTACATTATTTGAAGTGTATTTTGTATATGTATTTCAATACAAATTTTCCTAATTTTACGTGTATTTTGTATATTTCTTTTCATACAAATTTAAATTATTTTTGTGTATTTTTGTATACAATAAGGAAAATTTATATTGAAATAGATGTGCAAAATACATATAAACCAATGTAAAATTTGTTTCAAAATATATATACGAATACACATAAAATAACGTAAGCTCGTATCGAAATAAATAAACAAAATACTAATAAAAGAATGTGTATTTGTATAAATATAAATATACAAAAAAAATTGATATAAAAGTATATACAAAAATACACAAATTTAGTTTATTTTATGTGTATTTTGTATATCTATTTTCATACAAATTTAACTACTTTTGTGTATTTTTGTATATAGTTTTATATAAATTTACGATATTTTATGTGTATTTTGTATATTTATTTTTATACAAATACACATTTCTTTATTGGTATTTTGTTTATTTATTTTGAAACGAATTTACATTATTTTATGTGTATTTTGTATACATTTTTTTATACGTATTTACAGCATCTCAAGTATATTTTGTATATATATTTCTATAGAAATCTGCGTTATTTTATGTGTATTCGTATATATATTTTGAAACAAATTTACATTGTTTTATGTGTATTTTGCATATTTTTTTAATAAAAATTTACCTTATTGTATGTGCATTTTGTATATTAATCTTACTACAAATTTAATTATTGAATGTGTATTTATGTATATGTATTTTTATAAAAATATGCTTTATTTTATTGGTATTTTGCATCTTTATTTTCATACAAATTTACATTATTTTATTGATATTTTGTGTATTTATTTTGATACGATTTTACATTATTTTCCATGTGTATTTTGTATATATATTTAATACAAATGTACGTTATTTTATGTGTATTTGTTTTCATTTCATACAAATTTTCATTATTATATGTGTATTTTGTACATGTACAAATTTGTACAAATTTAACTAATTATATGTGTATTTTGCATATCAATTTTCATAAAAATTGAAATTATTTTTGTTTTTTTTGTATATATTTTTATACAAATTTTCGTTATTTTATGTGTATTTTGTATATTTATTTTCCTACAAATATACGTTCTTTTATCGGAATTTTGTTTGTTTATTTTGATACGAATTTACATTATTTTAAGTGTGTTTGGTATATATATTCTTATACTATTTACATCATTTTATATTTATTTTGTATGTATATTTTCATAGAAATTTGCTCTATTTATGTGTATTCGTATATATATTTTGATACAAATTTACATTTTTGATGTGTATTTTGCATATGTATTTTAATACAAATTTACTTTATTGTATATGCATTTTGTATATTTATTTCAATACAAATTTAATTATTTCATGTGTATTTTTGTATATATATTTTTATGCATATATGCGTTATTATATGGGTATTTTGCATCTTTATTTTCATACAAATTTAAATTATTTTATTGATATTCTGTTTATTTATTTTGATACGATTTAACATTATTCTATGTGTATTTTGTATATATATTTTTATACATATTTACATTATTTAATGTATATTTTGTATATATATTTTATCCAAATTTACGTTATTTTATGTGTATTTGTTTATATATTTTCATACAAATTTACATTATTTTATGTGTATTTTGTATATGTATTTCAATACAAATTTGCCTAACTTTATGTGTATTTTGCATATCTATTTACAAAAAAATTTAAGCTATTGTTGTGTAATTTTGTATTTATTTTAAACAAATTTTAGTTAAAATATTTGTATTTTGAAAATTTGTTTTCCTACAAATATACATTCTTTTACTAAAATTTTGTTTATTTATTTTGATACGAGTTTACATTATTTTATGTGTATTTTGTATATATATATTTTTCTACGTATTTACATTATTTTATGTGTATTTTGAATATATATTTTAATAAAAATTTACATTATTTTATTGTGTGTATTCCTATTTATTTTGATACAAATTTTATACAAATTCATGTTATTTTATGTGTATTTGTATATATATTTTCATACAAATTTATATTATTTTACGTGTATTTTTACATATTTTTTATTACAAATTTACCTTATATTATGATTATTTTGTATATTTATTTCATTCAATTTTAAATTATTTTATGTGTATATTTGTATTTGTATTTACGTAATTTTATGTGTATTTTCTATATATACTTTCATCCAAAATTACATTATTTTATTGGTGTTTTCTTTATTTAACTCGATACGAATTTAGATTTTTTCATAGGTATTTTGTATACATATGTTTATACTCATTTACATTATGTAATGTGTGTTTTGTATATATTTTTTAATGCAAATTTATTTTATGTGCATTTTTGTACATATATTTTTATAGAAATTTATTTATTTTATTTGTATTTTGTATATGTTTTCTCATAAAAATTTACATTATTTTATTGGTATTTTGTTTATTTATTTTGATACGAATTACATGATTATATGTGTATTTTGTATATATTTTTTATACGTAATTACATTATTTAATGTGTATTTTGTTTATATATTTTTATATAAAATTTACGTAATTATATGTGTATTTGTAAAAATATTTTGATACAAATTTACTTTATTTAATGTATTTTGTACATATATTTCAACTCAAATTAAGCTTATTTTGTGTGTATTTTGTATATCTATTTTCATACAAATTTAATTACTTCTGTGTATCTTTGTATATTGTTTTATATAAATTTATCTTATTTTATGTGCATTTTGTATATTTATAAATTTGTATCAAAATAAATATACAAAAGGCACATACAATAAAGAAAATTTGTATTGAAATAGATATCCAAATACACATAAATAATGTAAATTTGTATCAAAATATATATACGAATACACATAAAATAGAGTAAATTTCTATGAAAATATATATTAAAAATACATATAAAATTATGTAAATATATATATATATATATATATATATATATATATATATATATATATATATATATATATATATATATATATATATATATATATATATATATATATATATATATATATATATATATATATCAAATACTTCTAAAATAATGAAAATTCGTATCAAAATCAATAAACAAAATTCCGATAAAAGAACGTATAAATTTACATTATTTTTTGTGTATTTTGTGCATGTATTTAAATACAAATTTAACTAATTATATGTGTATTTTGTATAACTATTTTCATACAAATTGAAATTTATTTTTTTGTTTTTTTTGTATATATTTTTATTCAAATTTTCGTAATTTTATGTGTATTTTGTATATTTATTTTCCTACAAATATACGTTCTTTTATCGGAATTTTGTTTATTTATTTTGATACGAATTTTCATTTTTTTAGGTGTATTTGATATATATATTTTTATACATATTTACATAATTTTATATGTGTTTTGAGTATATATTTTCATAGAAATTTACTCTATATGTATATAAAAAAAACACATAAATAACTTAAATTTGTATGAAAATATATATATACAAAATACACATAAAATTTGGTAAATTTGTATTTAAATACATATACAAAATACACTTAAAATAATGTAAATTTGAATGAAACTATATAAACAAATACACTTAAAATAACGTTAATTTGTATAAAATATATATAAAAATACACATTAAATAATGAAAATATGTATAAAAAAATATATACAAAACACAAATAGTATAATATAAAATCGTATCAAAATATATACACAGAATATTAATAAAATAATGTACATTTGTATGAAAACTAAGATGCAAAATACCTATAAAATAACGTATTTTTTTTATAAAATTATATATACCAAAATACACATAAAATATTTGAATTTGTATTAAAATAAATATAAAAAATGCACGTACAATAAGGTAAATTTGTATTGAAATAGATATGCAAAATACATATAAAACAATGTAAATTTGTTTCAAAATATATATACGAATACACATAAAATAACGTAGATTTATATATATATATATATATATATATATATATATATATATATATATATATATATATATATATATATATATATATATATATATATATATATATATATATATATATATATATATAAATAAAAATGTATACAAAATACACATAAAATAATGTAAATTCGTATAAATATAAATAAACAAAATACCAATAAGAGAATGTGTATTTGTATAAATATAAATATACAAAATGCACACAAAATAACGTAAATTTGTATAAAACTATATACAAAAATACACAGAAATAATTAAATTTGTATGAAAATAGATATATTTATACAAATACACATTCTTTTATTGGTATTTTGTTTATTTATTTTGATACTAATTTACATTATTTTATGTGTATTTTGTATACATTTTTTATACGTATTTACCTAATTTTATGTGTATTTTGTATATATATTTTTATAGAAATCTACCTTATTTCATGTGTATTCGTATATATATTTTGAAACAAATTTACATTGTTTATATGTATTTTGCATATCTATTTCTGTGTATTCTGCATTTATTTTTGTTATACATAGAATAATGTAAAATCGTATCAAAATAAGTACACAGAATATCAATAAAATAATTTAAATTTGTATGAAAAAAAAAGGTGGAAAATACCCATAAAATAAAGCATATTTTTTTTAAAAATACATATACAAAAATACACATAGAATAATTAAATTTGTATGAAAATTAATATACAAAATGCACATACAATAAGGTAAGTTTGTATTGAAAAAAAAAAAACGCAAAATACACATAAAACAGTGTAAATTTGTTTCAAAATATATATACGAATACACATAAAATAACGTTGATTTCTATAGGAATATATATACAAAATACACATGAAATGATGTAAATACGTATAAAAATATATATACAAAATACACATTTAATACTGTAAATTCGCGTCAAAATAAATAAACAAAATATCAATTAAAAGAATGTGTATTTGTATGAAAATAGATATACAAAATACACATAAAATAACCTAAATTTGTATCAAACTATATACAAAGATACACAAAAATATTTTAAATTTGTATGAAAATAAATATACAAAATACACATAAAATTAGGTATATTTGTATTGAAATACATATACAAAATACACATAAAATAATGTAAATTTGAATGAAAAGACATAAACAAATACACTTAAAATAACGTAAATTTGTATAAAATATATATAAAAAATACACATTAAATAATGTAAATATGTATAAAAAAATATATACAAAACACAAATAGAATAATATAAAATCGTATCAAAATAAATACACAGAATATTAATAAAATAATGTAAATTTGTATGAAAATTAAGATGCAAAATACCCATAAAATAACGCATTTTTTATAAAAATATTTATACCAAGACACACATAAAATATTTGAATTTGTATTAAAATAAATATACAAAATGCACATACAATAAGGTAAATTTGTATTGAAATAGATATGCAAAATACATATAAAACCATGTAAATTTTTTTCAAAATATATATACGAATTCACATAAAATAACGTAGATTTCTATGAAAATAAATACACATAAAATGAAGTAAATACGTATAAAAAAAGGTATACAAAATACACATAAAATAATGTAAACTCGTATCAAAATAAATAAACAAAATACTAATAAAAGAATGTGTATTGTATAAATATAAATATACAAAATATAAATAAAATAACGTAAATTTATATAAAACTATATGCAAAAATACACAAAAGTAATTAAATTTGTGTGAAAATAGATATACAAAATACATGTGTATTTTGTATATTTATTTTCATACAAATTGAAATTATTTTTGTTTATTTTTTTATATATTTTCATACAAATTTTCGTTATTTTATGTGTATTTTGTATATTTATTTTTTCTACAAATATACGTTCTTTTATCTGAATTTTGTTTATTGAATTTGAAACGAATTTACCTTATTATGTATATCTATTTTCATACAAATTAAAATACTTCTGTGTATTTTTGTATATAGTTTTATATAAATTTACGTTATTTTATGTGTATTTTGTATATATATATTTATACAAATACATATTCTTTTATTGATATTTTGTATATTTATTTTGATACGAATTTACATTATTTTATGTGTATTTTGTATACATTTTTTTATACGTTTTTACTTCATTTTATGTGTATTTTGTATATATATTTTTATAGAAATCTACGTTATTTTATTTGTATTCGTATATATATATTTTGAAACAAATTTACATTGTTTTATATGTATTTTGCATATCTATTTCAATACAAATTTACCTTATTATATGTGTTTTTTATATATTTATTTTAATTCAAATTTAATTTTTTTATGTGTATTTTGGTATATATATTTTTATAAATAAAAAAAAATGCGTTATTTTATGGGTATTTTGCCTCTTTATTTTCATACAAATTTACATTATTTTATTAATATTCTGTGTATTTATTTTGATACGATTTTACATTATTCTATTTGTGTTTTGTATATATTTTTTTATACAAATTTACGTTATTTTAAGTGTATTTGTTTATGTCTTTTCATTCAAATTTACATTATTTTATGTGTATTTTGTATATGTATTTCAATACAAATTTACCTAATTTTATGTGTATTTTGTATATTTATTTTCATACAAATTTAAAATATTTTTGTGTATTTTTGTAAATAGTTTGATACAAATTTAGGTTATTTTATGTGTATTTTGTATATCTATTTTCATACAAATACACATTCTTTTATTGATATTTTGTTTATTTATTTTGACGTGAATTTACAGTATTTAATGTGTATTTTGCATATATATTTTATATAAAATGTATTTGTTTTCATTTCATACAAATCTACATTATTTTATGTGTTTTTTGTACAAGTATTTAAATACAAATTTAACTAGTTATATGTGTATTTTGTATATCTATTTTGTATTATATTTTCATAGAAATTTACTCTATTTTATGAGTATTCGTATATATATTTTGATACAAATTTACATTATTAATGTGTATTTTGCATATCTATTTCAATACAAATTTACTTTATTGTACGTGCATTTTGTATATTTATTTTAATACAAATTTAATTATTTTATATGTATTTTTGTAAATATATTTTTATGCAAATATGCGTTATTATATGGATATTTTGCATCTTTATTTTCATACAAATTTACATTATTTTATTGATATTCTCTTTATTTATTTTGATACGATTTAACATTATTCTATGTGTTTTTTGTATATATTTTTTTATACATATTTACATTATTTAATGTTCATTTTGTATATATATTTTATCCAAATTTACATTATTTTATGTGTATTTGTTTATATATTTTCATACATATTTACATTATTTTATGTGTTTTTTGAATATATATTTTTCTACGTATTTAAATTATTTTATGTGTATTTTGTATATACATTTTCATAAAAAAACTACGTTATTTTATTGTGTGTATAAGTATATATTTTGATACAAATTTTATACAAATTCATGTTATTTAATGTGTATTTGTATATATATTTTCATACAAATTTATATTATTTTATGTGTATTTTTTCATTTATTTCATTACAAATTTACCTTATTTTATGTTTATTTTGTATATTTATCTCATTCAATTTTAAATTATTTTATGTGTATATTTGTATTTGTATTTAGGTTATTTTATGTGTATTTTGTATATATATTTTCATCCAAAATTACATTATTTTATTGGTATTTCTTAATTAAATTCGATACGAATTTAGATTATTTCATAGGTATTTTGTATACATATTTTTATACTCATTTACATTATCTAATGTGTGTTTTGAATATATATTTTTATGCAAATTTATTTAATGTTCATTTTTGTACATATATTTTTATAGAAATTTGCGTTATTTTATGTATATAATTTTATATAAATTTACGTTATTTTATGTGCATTTTGTATATTTATATTTATACAAATACACATTCTTTTATTACTATATTGTTTATTTACATTTATACGAATTTACATTATTTTATGTGTATTTTGCATACATTTTTTTATACGTATTTACTTAATTTTATGTGTATTTTGTATATGTATTTTTATAGAAA